>NC_060962.1:4164231-4326731 GCF_910589235.1 Vespa crabro
ACAGCTGACTCTGAATGGCTCTCATCTGCTTTTCCAAATGCAGTCTTGCGTGACGTTCTCTCTCCAACTGTCGTCTAAGCTCCACGACCTCGCTGCTTACCACGGAATGGCTCTCTGTTGTCACCGTAATTACAGAAAGAGGCTCCGGGGACATACTGCCTAATCCTTCGTCGCCACTCTCGCTTACATGCACCGGCAAACTTACAACAACGCCTGTAAACGTTACATTTTAAATGTACATATAAAAAAAAAAAAAATATATATATATATATATATATAGTACATACAATTTATAAAAAAAATTACAGCAAGAAAATGAAATAAAAAACAAAAAACTTTTGAAATAAATTTCGAACAAGTTCGGCTTATTAAAGATAAATACCTTAAAATAACTATTCTCTTTCTCGATCAACTAACATTATTATAAATTCACGTTAAACTTGTTTAGAATTAGATATTGAATTTAATTTATGTTAATATTATACAAGGTATACAGGGTATACCTTTCATGTAAAATAGCGGTTGCTTAATATACAGTATTTTAATTAAATGTAATTATAGTACGAGAGAATGAATAATTTATATATAAACATTTATAAAAGATGGGTAAAACGGCCTATCTAATTAATTATCTTATCTAGTTAAACGATATAAAAATTAAATTTTTGTACTTTAAAATCATTCGAATTATGTATGAAAAATTGTTTATAACATCGCATCTGATAATTAATCTATCCTATATATATATATATATATATATATATATGCATAAAAATTATATAAACGGCTGTTTTAAATCCTATACAATGTATAAATGATTATATATAAATTATTAATTATATTTATTACAATAATCATATAAGCAATATCAATACATCAAATTTAAAAAAAAATCGATAAGTAAAGATAATTAAATAGAAAAAGAAAAAAAGAAAAGAACTCACCTTGATTATCAGGCTTGCGTTTTTTGATAGGTAAATCACCACCTTCGTGTTGATTCACAAGTCGCTTCAATTGACAGTTCTGCGACAACAACTGTGTTTTCTCTTGTTCTAACTGATAAATGTATTCGGCAGTCTGTTGAAGTATCGCAGCCTGTAACGAAAAAGATTACGTAGAATTAAAATAAAGAATAATCGATAAAAATTATATCACCTTATGACATTTAAAAATATTCACGATAATCAATATTAATTCTTTAAAGATATAATAAATTTAATTGCGAAATTTCCTAATGAATAATTAACAAATAATTAACAAATTAAGTAACGAAGTAATTCGAATTTGTAATTATTATAGCAGAATATATATATATATCAAAGGTTCGTTTTTCTAGCTCATCTACTGTTCAAAAAAAAAAGCAAATAATTCTCTTTGTAATAACAAAATACGATACAAATGCAACGTAATAAAATATATCCAAAAAAAAAAAAGACAAAAATATGACATGCAAAGATTTATCGTTCTTATCCGATTAAACTCTATATTATAATTTTCATTTTTATTTGTATAATTTCACAAAGAAGGCACGATCGTCTTTATTTTATCATTAACTAAATGTGAACTTGTTTCTGTTGTAAAACTTCACTCGTACATGTGACTACGATTTAACATATAACGTATATAAAATAAATAAAAAATAAAAAAAAAAAGAGATTAAAAAAAAAAAAACAAAAAAAAGGAAGAAAGAAAGGGAAAAAATTATTCCGTCCGAGAGAAAGGTAAAGAGAAAGAAAAAAAGGTTCGTGACCGGCATTCGTGATGAATCGAACGTAAAAACACGTGTACGTAGTAACGTAGTACGTAGTATAACCAGATACAGGTGTTTCTTACGCACTATTTACAACCTGTACCGGAGAAGGAAGGAAAGAGAAGGGGAAGGAAAGAGAGAGAAGAAAGAAAGAGAGAAAGAGAGAGAGAGAGAGAGAGAGAGAGAGAAAGAGAAAAAGAGAGAGACAGGAAGGGACTTCCTGTTTACGTGGAAGAAGGTTAAAGGGTTTCACACACGATAGCCTAGTAGTACGCACGCACGAATCGATGACATCCGCTATCACATATCACCTACGCGATCTCGTACAACGTAGTAAAATTAAAAAAAGAAAAAAGAGACATATAGATAATAAACAGAAAATTATGAAAAAAAGCATACGGTAGAGTCTAAAATGGCAAGAGGGCTGAAAACAAAAGGGGCCAGTTGACACCGAATGGTAGGAAGGTAATGGAGAACGGGTGCACGGTTAGCACCTGCCGACAGGTGGCTAACGAGTGCCAGATGCTGATACGATGCGTTTAAAATTTGATGGAAAAGTAAAACGTAAATAAGTGGATGCGTTCTCGTTTCAATTTTTTTCGGTTTCTTTTATTATTTTTTCCTTTTCGATCATCGATCCGATCAAAAAAAAAAATATTTTTCTATTCCTTTATTTCCCTTCCGACAAATATTTACGTAGCATCAGTGTGATTTGATTTTATCATAAATTAATCTGACAAATAAATGTAACTTTAATTTAATTTGATTTAATTTAATTTAATTTAATTGAATTTAATTTAATTTAATTTAATTTAATTTAATTTAATGTTAGTGTTAATTAAATTGATTTAACTTAATTTAAATAAATAAGATCGCTTTTATTTAAATTTTATTAAAATATATGCATTCATTTAAATATGTTATTATTATAAATAATAATGAAGCTAATATAAAGTTTATTAAATGCAAATGAAATAAATTCAGCCATAGAAAATATGAACTAGTAATGAGGGCATATAAAATTATAATAATGAAGTTTACACACAATAAGAAGTAATATTATTTCGTCGAATATTTAATTTCACTGTTGACTTCTTCGAAAAGAGAAAAAAACTATACGAAGATTAACGTAAATAATTTAATTTATTTCCAGTTAAAAAGTTCATCGATTAATAATTATTTAATTAATTAGTTAATCGATTAATTAATAATAAAGTAATTACATTTGTTACAGATCGAGTGCAGCTATAAGTACTCAAAATATACAGCTATAAGTTGTAAAAAAAAAAAATCTTCCGATTACATCGTTATATTTATATTCAATATTTTCTTTCATATTTATTATATTTATTTACTTTGTTACATTACAAAGATTCATGTTTAAAAAACTTAATGGTTTTAGTTATATTATTTTATCATGACGCATCGTTTCTTTTTTTTTCTCTTTAAAAATTTTCTATCGTCGATAAAATAAAATAAAAAAGAAAAAAAATCACAGAAAAAGAAAAAAAAAAAAAAGAAGAAAATATTCTTCGTTATAAATATTCTAATTTTATCGTAGTCGACTAATAGAATCAATCGAAATCCTTCGAATAGTAGTTGGTCTTAACGTGGGTCAAAGATCAAAGACTTCATCGGAACTATGCGGATACAAACGCGGATCCGTATAATTCTCGAAGATGTTTCTTCTTCTCGCACATAATATGGCTGACGGAATAAAGAAAAGTTCACTCGTACTATGTATGCAAAAGAAAATAAATGTTTACCAACTCCCTTATTATGTTTAAACACAAATAAACACGATAAATGCACAGATTTTTATTCCATATTAAAATCTTCTTGATTTATTTTCGTTGAATATTATTTACGACATAATGATATTACGTTTATTTTATTTTCATTTTCTTTTCTTTTTTCATTTAAACTCATATTTTCATTTATCCCGTTCCGTCATTTCTTTCTTTTTTCTTTAAAAACGTTTATATTATTTTTCCATTTACTCCGTTACCATTATATCTCATAATAAACTTCTTAATAATGGCGACCAGTGACCATTTCTAATTTTGAAATTAAACCTTTTGGTCAGTCTTATTTATTGTCTATTTCTTTCACTTTCATAACCATCCTTCATTTGACCTCGACCATAAAATCATTCGCTCATCTTTCAAATAATCGACCTTGGCGCGACAAGTAAATTTTCTATTTTTTCCCTTTCGAGTTTCTCGAGTTTATAATTGAGATAAATAATATCGATTAATCGTTCATTGTTTTGCTTCTTCATTATTGCTTCTGTCGTTTTATTTTCATTCGTAATCGATATTCGAAACAAAAAAGAAAGATCGTTTTTAATAATTATTATTTTTAAGTATCGCAAAAAGTAAACTATAATATATAATTTAACCTATTTTCTTGAAGTAAAAGATAATGAAATTTAACAGTTAATTAATATTGAAAATTGGATCTTCAATCACAATGATCTCATCTAATTAAAAAATATTGCCTTCCTTAATAAAATATATTTATAATTTTCTTCCCTTAGAACTTTTATTACTTCAATAAAAATATTTCATGTATAGAACGATTAAAATGAAAAGATCGTTATATAAAACTTTTATTCATAATCATAATCTATTAATTAACACATTAATTAAAATAGTTTCTATTTCTACGTATATCCTTTATTATATAGAATATAACAAATTTTAAATATAATTTCACTTAGTTATAATATATACTGTGATATGTGTTAAGTCATGTTCGCATACTCGCAGCATACCATTTGTAAGTCGTGGGACCGGAATAAGGATCTATATTTAAAGAAGAGGAAGGTCGAAGGGAAAGGAAGAAGGGTGTAAGAAGAAACGGCATTAGGTCGTAGAAAGAGGGGGCCTCATTTCGAAAAGAACGCGAGACTGCTTCTTGAAAGGCGCGAATGTTCGAAAGAAGCACGAAAGAAAATAAAAAGGAAAAAAGAAGGACAGGAAAACACAAGAGAAAAAAAGAAAAAAAAAGAAAAGAAAAGAAAAGAAAAGAGAAGAGAAGAAGAAGAAACGCAACCAGATGCTGTTCACGCTTCACTTTTTTTTTTTTTAGCTATTTATTTGTTTTTACAAGCACGTGAGAAACAGTAAAATAATTATATTAATTAAAGGGGAGAAAGAAAAAGAATAATATATAATAGAAAATTGAATGGAAGTGATTAATGATGGAAAATGTTTAATTTAATTTATCATTACTGATGTGTGTGTGTGTGTATTTATGTTAGTAAAAATTTAATCCAAACTTTGATCGACATATTGGAACAAAAGAAAATGATGACGCATGTATCTCATATATAGAAGAAAATTTGAATGGAAATGATTAATGACGTTAAAACGATCAATCTAATTTATCATTATCGACGCCATATATATATATATATATATATATATATATACAAACTTTATGTAAACTTCGTTCGACATATTAAGAGAAAAAAAATAATGGTGCTATCAATTTCTCATATAAATGATTTAATTGAATTTTTAATTTAATTTAATTAAAAATAATTATTTAATAAATTACATTGCCTTATCTAGACAAATAAAAGATATTATTAATATAGAAGAAACGATAACGTTCTAATGAAATTTTCGACGGTTCGATGTTAAACACATTGGATATTTCGCAAGGGGACTGTACCCTCGGGCGAATATTATAGAGG
The DNA here is from genome assembly GCF_910589235.1 of Vespa crabro. NCBI lineage: Eukaryota > Metazoa > Arthropoda > Insecta > Hymenoptera > Vespidae > Vespa > Vespa crabro. The sequence continues at coordinate 4,169,685 of NC_060962.1, forward strand.
ATCGCGCACCAGACTAGAGCCCGCAAATGTGCCGAATATACTCTGCTCAGCCGAAGTTACGACGCACGTGCCGAAATCTCGTTAGCACCGTTCCGCAAAGCCGAGGAAGAGAAACGGGCCAAGGTCGACCCTCGCTGCTTTCTGCGAAATCCGATCGCAAGGCTTACGTTCAAGATCGTATAGATCTACTCTAAACTACAAACTCATTGGTAACTAATAGAAGAAAAAAAAAAATCTAATATTTCTCAAGGAATACATGCGGCATTTATTCTTTATTTTTCTTTTTTCTTTTTTTTCTTTTCTTTTTTTTTTTTGGAACATTTTGTTTCTTCCCTTACGATCACATCCTTCTCGTAATATCATATTTCTACGATTAAAGAAAGAAAAAAACAAAGTGTTTCTAATAAAATGAAACACTTTACAAAACAAAATTTAATCAATTAAAAATAAAAATTAATTTTTCCGATTGATTAAAAATTCAAGCGTTAATTAATCGCAACTTTAACAAAGACGATAGAATAAAAAAAGAAATCTTTGAATATAAAATTTTAAGCCAATTATGTTTGTTTGTGAAAAAGAGAGAAGAAGAAAAAAAGCAAAAAGAAAAAAATCTCTGACAAAAATCTAACAAAACGAATAAATAAATACATAAAATAATGTCATATATCTTTTCTAATCGAAATTCATAGAAAAAACCAGGGATTACTTTTAGAACGTGATGAATTAGTAATCAAAAAAGAAACAGAAAAACGAATTAAAAAAATGAAAGTTTTGTTCGAAAAATGTATGTAATTGTGGTAAAAAAAAAAAAAAAAGAAATAATAATAATAATAATAGTAATAATAATAAAAAATAAAATAATAAAATAATAATAATAATAAAAATAAAAAATAAAATAATAAAATAATAATAATAATAAAAAGATGATAGGAAGCTTCAAAAATATTCTTTCTCTTTTTTCTTCGCAAGCTCTGTTACGTACACATTTGTAATAACGAAATGAAGAAGGAACGAGACGGCGGCCTCTTCTTCTCACAGTCGCACGAACATATCCTCAATGAAAGAAATCTTAACGGAGAAACGCAAGAGGGTGCAAAATGAGGAATAATAAGCGAGTTAAAGCGAGAACATACACGCGATCTCTTTTCTTTGCGGTCTTGAACGTACCATTCCAGGCTTCAATTCGAGAAGAGAGGGTATATTGCTCGACGAGAAAACTAAGGTATGCAACTACATAAGTATATATATATATATATGCAAAAGTATGCATGCATATATATATATATATATATATATATATGTAGATATGTATGTATATATAACCATATATATAAATATACAAGAAAGGGACACGATTCGTGTGCATCCAGGCAGAAAGAAGAATGGGGTAATATGTGCTTCGATATCCTACGTCCTTCTTCCAAGCTATATTACAGGTATAGTATATATCGGAAGAACGAATACGAGAGAGAGAGAGAAAGAGAGAGAGAAAGAGAAAGAGAAAGAGAGAAAGAGAAAGAGAGAAAGAGAGAGAGGGAGAAAGAGAGAAAGAAAGAAAGAGAAAGAAGAAGATAAATAGACAGGCAGGTGGAGAGAAAGAGTAGTAAATGATCCTATGTGTATGTGCGGGTGAGATTATATGAATAAATGGTCCTAGCTCATGATATATACGAAGTAATTATAATAACAATTATAATAAATTAAGAAAGAAATCTGATATCTGAATAATAATTAAGATATATATAATAATTTATAGAGAGAAAGAGAGAGAAAGGGATAGATAATAGGATGGATAAACCGAAAGAGACATACATATATATTAGTCATAGAATTTTTCTATTAGACATAATTAAAAATTACGAGGATTATAGTCAAATTTATGTTCCTGAATGATATATACTTGTGTATTAATTTATACGTTTTAATATGTTGTAGATAACGATAAGTGAAATATATATATATATATATATATATATATATATATATATATATATATATATATATATATATATATATATATATATATGTATATATACTCATTGATCGCCTTTCTTTCTCACACGCACGGACACACGGGCAAACAGATACATATAGACAAAATACCGAAAAGATATTTATAATAGAGAAAAAGAAATAAATAAAAAGAGAGAGAAAGAAAGAAAAACAAGAGGGAAAGGGAAGAGAGAGAGAGAGAGAGAGAGAGAGAGAGAGCATGACCTTCCACGACTGGTTACTACTACTCGTATTACCCCCACCACATTCTCTCTCTCTCTCTCTCTCTCTCTCTCTCTCTCTCTCTCTCTCCTTTTTCTTTCTCTTTTTCTCTTTTCGAGAAGAGAAACTACTCTCCCACCAAGATCGTTCGTGTCGGGTTCTCGGAGCGACGGAGATCGCCTTCTTCTTGTTGCGCAAGCGATGGCGGCGGTGGCGGCGGCGGCATTCCAAAGACCGGACACGATGTGCGAGACGAAGAGAAAAAGATCGTACGTACGACTAACCGAACTAGCGCGAGTATATATAAGAGAGAGGGAGAAAGAGAGAGGGAGAAAGAGAGAGAGAGAGAAAGAGAGAGAGAGAGAGAGAGAGAGAGAGAGAGAGAGAGTACCCTTTTCTCATCTTTTATAATCCTCGTGAGCCCGTTCGCGAAATTCTTTGTCTGTGTCTCTCTCCCTTTTCCCTTTTCCTTATCCTCTCTCTCTCTCTCTCTCTCTCTCTCTCTCTTTCTCTCTCTCTCTCTCTCTCTCACACAATTAACGAAAAAAAATATATATATACAAAATACAACGAACAATAGTCGTAATTAAAATTTGTAAACGGCAATATATAAAATATAATAAAAAAGTAAATAAATAAATAAATAAAAATCTTTTATTTCGAAGTTAATTAATATTTGTAAATGGCCGGAACAAAAAAAAACAAAAAAGGGAAAGCGAAAGAAGGAAATGAAGAACAAAAAGAAAAAAAAAGGAAAAGAATAAAATAAAGAACAATTAGGTATCTTGGGGGGATACATTTCGTATAAAAAAAAAAAAGAAAAAAAAGAAAAAAAGAAAGAAAAAAAAGGGAAAAGAAAAGAAAAATCTGTCATGTCTCGTGCATGAATTATTATCACGTAATTACCGCGATTACGGCGAGAGAACTCGCACAAAAACGCGTTCGTACGGCATACGAGAACACCGAGGACGCATAAAATCAACATTTTCGAGATAAAACGAGCCGTTTGGATTCTTTCAAAAATGAACTTTTTGAATGCGCGTGCGCGCGCGCGCCAGAAAGAGAGAGAGAGAGAAAAAGGAAAAGAGAAAAAGAAAAAAAAAATGAAGAGGAGGGAAGAGAAATTCTCGCTACGTACTCGTAAACCTCTAATTTTCGTATAACACCGTGGCTTCGTAATTAACTGTAAATTCAAGCGTAGCACAAGTTATTCTTCATCGTTCTCTTGCAACGTTGCAATACTTTTGCAACACTCATTAAACTTTCTTAACAAAGTGCATGGGTTTTAGGAAGGGCTAACATATGCATATCAAGGGGATTAAAAATATAACGATTATAAATAGGCATTGTATATATAACGCGTGTAACCTTTTTTATATCGAACTAAAACACAACACACTTTAATGACTCCATATATGTTGTACATTTCGACAAATTTATCTTCAATTTTTTATTTTTATTTTTTATTTTTACTTTTTATTTTTACTCTTTTATTTTTTTATTTTTTATTTTTTATTTTTACTTTTTTATTTCTTTTGTTTTTCTTTTTTTTCCTCTTTTTTTTTATCTTTTTTTTAACGAAACCCAATCTCATATTTTTATATTAAAATTTATTGAAAGTACATTAAGGATAATTAAATGATTACTGAAAAATGTGAATGATAAAATTCATGTTCCAGAGTGAATCACCCTTATGATATGTAATATGTATGAAGGGGAACGTTTAAAAGTTTATATATAATACATGTAAAGTGTTTCTTTTTTTTTCTCCCAGGATGTATACCTATACCTATATAATCCGCTTATGGTACAGGGTACAAATTTGGAATATAAATTGCATAATATCTCCAAAGTTATAGAGGACAATTATTCATGCTCGAACATTATGAACGATCAGAAAATATCGTAGAGGAGCGTAAATTCAAAGAATGCATTATTGTCGTCGTCGTCATCACCATCACCGTCATCGTCGTTGCCGATGATGCGGTATTCGAGAAAACCGCAACATTGCGGTAATATGTCGAGAGGATTCCGCAGAGCGTCTCCTTTTAACGAAGCACGTAACTAAATAAAACGAGGACTAGCGTTTCGTCGAGGTTCATAGAACCCTAAGGAATTGCGGATCTTCGACCTTCTCGAAGCTTTTCTAACTGATAAGACGAATGAACTTGATGCAATTCTATCGAGAATGTTCATTTGACTATATTAGGTATATATTTCCTAATTCCTCTAGGAATAATTCTATAATACATTACGTACACGCGCGTGTATATGTGTGTAAGTATCTGTGTATCCATATGTAGGAATAATTCCTAAAGAAATTAGAAAAGTGCAAGAAATAAGGTAAACAGGTTCTTCGAGAAGTATCCGAATGCATCGTAAAATATTCTGAATTATTAAATGAACTCTCTTTAACTACACACGATTATTTGTATAAAAACAGTAATATTAAATCGAGCCAAAAATAATCAACGTTTTACTTATCAGAAAATTCTTTTCTCGATAGAAAATATATATATGTATATATATAAAAGGAATTTATATATGGTGAACAGTAATCAGTTCTAACTTTTTGTGATAAACTATGCGATAAAGAGAAAAAAAAAAAAAAGATTTTCAAATCTATCGATAACAAAGATCATCGAACAATAAAATTTTTCTTCGTTTGCATTGCACGAATTCTCAATCTTTTTTCTTTTTTTTATTGTCTGAAATTAAAAATATAAAAAAGTTTAATTGAAAAAATATTAACGAACGACGAATGAACAATATGAAAATTCAATATTATCAACAGAAATTGCGAGCGATTCTCGTATATTTCATTTCCTTATTTTCTTTTCCTTTTCTTTCTCTTTTTCTTTTTTCCTTTTCCCTTTACAAAAAGTCTTCATCCCATTCGGTCGGGATTTCACAGTTTCACAGTTTTCTGTGCCGTTCACCGTCGCGTCGATGCACCAACGACGACGAGACGTTTCGGCTCACACGAAGCGGTCGGGAGTAATGTCCTCGAGTGCACGTACGATAGTCTACGCCACGTTCAGAATGCAGTTGCATAACTTTACCCTCATGCTCTCTCTCTCTCTCTTTCTCTCTTCTCTCTCTCTTTCTCTCGCTCTCTGTGCTCACGTTCGATAATGTACGGCTTCGTGCCTTGGCAAAGCGTCCAATTCCTACCGAACCGAGCTTGTCGAGAAACTGCAGTTACTCTCGACTATCGCGATATTTTTTCAACTTCTTTCTATTCCTCACATGGACAACTTTTCAAATTATATATACACATATATATTACATACGTACATACATACATACATATATGTATATATAAATATTATCTATTCTATTTTTGATTTCATCCAAATGAAAATCAGAATTATCGTAAAATAACAAAAATATTGGCCATCGTTATCCTTATTAATTAATACGTTAATTGAGAGCTTAATATGATGCACAAGTAAAAATCCTAAGCCGATCTATATAAAACGATAACATACCGTACCTATTACTTAGTTAACTATTTAATATATTTTTCTTATATATATATATATATATATATATTTTTTTTTTCTTTCATTCTTTTTATTATACATATATATAATTAAAAAATTAAAAAAAAAAATTTAAAAAAAGGTATAAAAAAAAATAAAAAATGTGTGCAACTTTCTAATGAAAATCGCGTTATTCGTTTCGTTTACTATCGTATAATCCGATAAAGATAGACAATAAAAGCGCGTAGACCTCACGACCTTGGCCGTGATCATGAACCGGATCGTATTCTCTCTCTCTCTCTCTCTCTCTCTCTCTCTCTCTCTCTCTCTCTCTCTCTCTCTCTCTCTCTTCTCCCTCCCCCCTCACCCGCCCACATCTCTCTCTCACTCTCCTTCCCTTGCAGTCACGGCGTTGGCTTATCTATTCAAACATCGAATCTGGAACGGTCGCGCGCGCGCGCGCGCATACACACACACACACACACACACACACACACACATGCACACACGCCACTAACTAATTACCCACAGCTTTTCCGTGGTTCTGCTCACAAAGTACGTAATTGCACGCTCGCTGCCGTTATCATTGACGTCGACTCTTTGGAGCATACATAAAGTTGGCCTATGGTATACACGATACGATACGATACGATACGATACGACACGACAAGACACCCCGGTACACTTTTATGTTCTTGGTTTTTCTTTTTTTTTCTTTTCTTTTCTTTTTTTTTTCCTTTTTTTCTCTCCTCAAACTATCTTGATGTTCACGTAGAACCGCTTAAAAAATATACGTATAACTTTCTATATAGAAAGGGAAAAAACAAAAAGAGAGAGAGAGGGGAGGGGGGAGAAAAAAACTCTAAAAATAAATTCTATATAGATAGATGGTATATTATGAACTGTCATTTTTGAAAGTAGCGAAAGTTTATTTTTCTTTGTTTTTCCTTTCTCCTTTCATTACGATCTACTTTTAATATTATAAATAATAAAAATAGATCATGGTAAAGGAGACTTTCTGGCTTTGATTTAAAATTTTAAATTTTTAATTTTTAATTTATTGCAATTTAATTATACCTTAACTTTTAATAATATCACGTGGTTCGTATTTTAAAATCTATTAGATAATTTATATTTAATCAATATATATATATATATATATATATATATATATATATATATATATATATATATATATATATAATATTTTGTCTTTTATCATTATTTGTCATATTCTTATCGATTATAGAAAGAAAATATATAAACGGTAATGAATTACGTGCAATTGTTATATAAATAACTGATTTTTCATTATAAGCGTTAAAAAAAAAAAGAATAGTTTCAAATGATAAAAAATAATAAATAATATATTTGTATTACTAAATTCATTGAAAATTAAATGTGTATCGATTGAATTTAGTTAGATAGATTAACAAATTCCACTTCTTCAAAGGAGAAAAAAAAGAACAAGAAAAAAGACAAAAGAAAAAAAAGAAAAAAGTTTTTTAAATATTTTGAAGTCTCCTTTTTGTTATACCATAGAGTCAACCATTTTCGAGTTAAACATTTTAACGATAAATACATTATAGAATAAAATTAAAGACAATTTAGTAATAATCGAATAAAAAGGACGACACGTGCATACAAAGATACAATTATAACGAAGGTGATCGTTGGGTGATTTCACGAATTCTCTCTCTCCCTCTCTCTCTCTCTCTCTTTCATTCTCATTTCGCGCGTCTAAATACGATAAGATATTATCAGTGAGTATATACTTCGAAGAAACATAGAATAGTATTTTGTCGAGCAACGAATCAGATTCGATTACGCGCCGTAGCACGTAATAGAATCAAGGCGTCTCATTGACAGCACACACACACACACGCGCGCGCGCGCGCATGCATATATATATATATATATATATATATATATATATATATATATATATATATATATACATAAATATACAAAGAGGAGAACACTCATGCTTGGTTCTGTTCCGCTCAACTCCACTACTCTGCTTTGCTCTACACCATTCTGTTCTCTTCTGTTCTGTTCGATTTAGTTTGGCTTATCTATACCAGGCGTCGTGTGCCAGCGTTTAGTGCTGATAAGACACGTTTCGAAGAAGAAACCGAACTCGGATGTTACTCTCCGGAGCTAGAATTTTGTTATCGTTAGTGTCACTTGAGTTTCCCTCCACCCTCTCTCTCTCTCTCTCTCTCTTTCTGTCATTTGATAAATAAATAATTCATTTTGATATATATATATATATATATATATATATATATATATATATATATATATATAAATGCATACTTATTAACAAAAACCAGATCCCAATTAGTAAGATCACTTATAGAAAGCGTTTCAAGCTTAATCTTAATTAAATTAAATAAAAAAAACAAAAGAATCTTTAATCTTATCGATACGTTGAGTATCGAAATAGCTATGAATATAATTACACACACACACACACACACACACACACACACACACACACACACACACACACATGTATGTATGTATGTATGTATGTATATACATTCAATAAACAATTAAAAAAAAAAAAAAAAAAAAATTAAAATATTAATATATCTTTATTTCTATATATAACTGAATCATTAACGAGAAAGTTCATCTCCATTAGCTCTCTGCAATTAAAAATTTTCTATACTACAAAAATAAAACCTATCTTAAATGGCAGATTGTAACTGAATAAAACAAGAAAAGGGAAGAAAAAAGGAAAAGGAAAATGAAAAAAAGAAAAAGAAAAAGGAAAAGAGAAAACTAACAAACTTTCGATATATAAAAGTAGTTCGACGAAAGATATAAAATATGATCTGCAATACCGATAATCTTTTATGCAAAATCACGTAAAAGTTCAGTCGCCCAATTATAAACATTTTAACTCATTAACATTGCTACACGTAACACAAATCAATTAATCGATTTCTTTCCATTTACTTCGCGTGATACGATTAAAAAGAGAAAGAGAAAAATAGGAAGAAGAAAAAAAGAAAAAAAGAAAAGAAAAGAACAGAACAGAAAAGGGAAAGGAAAAGGGAAAAAAAAATTCCCTCTATAAAATCAAGCAAAACTCGTTAGAACATCGAGAGGAACGTGTCGAAAGGACGACAGAGAGAGAGAGAGAGAGAGAGAGAGAGAGAGAGAGAGAGAGAGAGAGAGAGAGAGAGAGAGAGAGAGAGAGAGTAATTATTCCGAGAGAAGAGGGGGGGAGGTAACCTTCGATCTACGATCAACAAGATTTGTAAAAAGAGATAGGACAGACAAGGACAAGGGCAACGGAGATGGAGAACGTGCTCGTTTATGGGAGACGCGACGCCGTTTCTCAGCGAAGCCGAGTCAGTGGACTCGTCGACGACCCTGACCTTGCCTCTCGGACAAGGACAGCGAGATATGCGAGAGCCAGCAATGCGCGACGATGCCGCCAACGCCTATAGTTCCCCCTCCCTCCCTCCCTCCTCCTCCTCCTTCTACATTGCCTTCTCTTCCTCCTCCTCCCCCCGCTTCTCTCTTGCATTCGTCCTACCCCTCCCCGTCCTCCCTTCTCCCCTCCCAATCCCATCTCCTTCTAACGCCGCCATACCAACGAATAGCAGCTTCCATTTTGATGACAGAAAAAAGAATCGATCGATTTCTAAACGTCACCATTGACGTCTCTGGATTTCTTTTTCTTTCTTTCTTTCTTTTTTTCTTTCATTTTTTATTTTTGATTCTTTTTTCTTTCTTTTTAACAACAAAAACCCTTGTCAATTCGTTATAAGAAAAAAACGAAAAATGAAAAGAAAGGAATCATATATTATGTACATCATACATAATTTACACAATGTATACATAGGATAGATGATACACATATAGTAAGTATCTATAGGTATTATATATAGATACGTTGCAAATAAGGTTAATCGAGAAAAGGATAAAGAATAAAAACTATGACGTTCTTTGAAACAACTCGTTATAAAAATATCCAATACTGTCAATATATATATATATATATATATATATATATATATATATATATATGTGTGTGTGTGTGTGTGTGTAATATATAAATATAAGAATTTCCTTTTCTCTCCCTCTCCCTCATTTCATAATTCCAACATCCCTCCCCTCCACCGTTTATTCTTCCCCCCCCCCATATTATTCTTCAACGGACGATCTGTCCCGAAGGAAAAAAAAGCGAAACTTTAACTCCATTTTCATCGTGGTATTCGAAGTAGTTGCCGAGCCCTCGAGAAACTTTAATATCCCGCGTCGCAAGAGATTAAAGATTCAAGTCGCTATTTGACATTCCGTCGTCGCCTCGCTCGACGATGGAGAAGAAAGACAGGAGGATGGGATCCTAGCTAGATCCTTATTTCTTTCTTTCTTTCTTTCTTTCTTTCTTTCTTTCTTTCTTCTTCATCTTTTTCTTTTCTTCTCTTTTTACTTTTTTCTCTCTTCTTCTCAATTTTTTCTGTCTCACTCTCACTACTCGTTTCGACTCTCAATCTTTCTCAACACCTCTCCCCTCTCTCTCTCTCTCCCTCTCCCTCTCTTCTGCTCTTTCATCATATATCCTTCTTCTTGAATTTTTTTCGTCCATCTTCTTTTTCCTACTTTCTCAAACTTCACTTCTCATTTTGATAACGTCTAACAGTAAAATCGTTTACATATGTACATATGTATCTATTACGGTAAAAGCCGAGCCGTGTTGATACATAAATGCTTCCAATAGATCCATACATATATGTATGCATGTGTGTGTGTGTGTGTGTTTGTATGTACATATATATATGTAAAAAAAATTGACGAGAAAATCTCGGACCACTCTTTTCAAAAAGAAAAAAAAAAAAAAAAAGAAAATAAAATAAAAAGAAAAAAAAAGGACAAAGGAAAAAAGTGGACAAGCTTCGTCAAGCTTATAATCAAGCTTCAAATCAGCTTTACGAAAAAAATAACAATCGATCGATAGATCGATCCTATCGAATGTATTATAAAACACGAGTTTTAAAATTGTCATTCGCTGCCCATTTTAAATGGGACGAATCGGAGACAATATCTTTTTTTTTTTTTTTTTGTCGAGCCATCGAACAAAACTAAATGCAATTGGTTCGGATAAAGAATTTATTTTTGTTGGACGACATAATTCGAGTACGATGCAAGCGATCAATGTTCTCCAGGCACGAAAATTCCAGGGTTGCTAGATAGCTCGCAACATTGTGCCGCGCCCTAGTGGCGAACGAACGTGGCAACCGTTCTTGTAACTTCTACACAATGTTGCATAGGATCGAATGAAAGGGGCGGTACACAGGGGGGAGATCAGGAAGATGGGTGAGGGGGATAAGGGGCGGGGGAATGGGGGCGAACCAAGCAGAAACTACTGCAGGTGTACGGTTTTGCGAGCGTTAGAGCAGAGAATTACGCACGTATATGATTATCTGCAAAAGAATGCACGTTGTTGTTCGAATAAAAACAACACCGACAAAAAAGAAAAGGAGAAACGGGGAAAAAAAAGAAAGAAAAAAGAAATTATGATCTATCACTGATTGATCATAATAATCCTACATGAGATAAACTTTTTTCTACGATAAAAAAAAAAAAAAAAAAAAAAAGAAAAAGAAAAACTACATCGAATTGTAGAAGAAACGCAAATAAAAAAAAAAAAACATCGCAGCTTGTTATTTAATAAATAATAAGAAAAAAAAGGAAAAAAAAATGTTTCAACAGTGGCAATGTTAGAGATTTCCTTTTAAAGATCGACTTAGAGTTGAATCATTTTTTGCCTATTTCTTATTTAATTTACAATTATTGAAAATATTTTACGATTTAATTACTTGATAATAAAGAAAAAGAAAAGAAAAGAAAAGAAAGAAAGAAAGAACGAAAGAAAGAAAGAAAATGGTGATATTTCGTGTTTATCAAAATAACGAGGATGTTTCGAATTAAACGATCGAGTCACTTATTAGTCATAGAATTGCAATGCATATAACAAGAGACAGAAGGGGGCAGGGGGGGGAGAGAAAATGTCGGCCTCGCCTTGGAAAGGCACGCGTCGAATGAGATAAAAATTGAAAGATTGTTTCCTCGATCACAAAGTCCAGCTTTTCTGTATGATCACTCTTTACGAATGAACTCGTATAGTAAATATTGAAAAGTGAAAAGAAAAGTCCATTGAAGTCGTTTCAATTCGAAACTGGCAAGAAAAAGAAAAGAAAAAAATATATAATAATAATAATAATAATAATAATAATAATAATAATAATAATAATAATAATAATAATAATAATCAAAATAAAATCATTTTAAATTTTCAATTAAGACAACATTCGTTATTAGAAATTATTAATTTCCTATTAAACGTCATTTTCTCGATGTAATTAAACGTATAGACAACGTCATCTTGTTATCTTGATATAACTTAACGAAAGACGTCATAAATTCTTTATCTATTTTTAACGGATGACTTTAAACGTAGATTTACTACTACTAACTATAATACAAAACGCGTTTCTCTCTCTCTCTCTCTCTCTCTCTCTCTCTCTCTCTCTCTCTCTCTCTCTCTCTCTCTCTCTCTCTCTCTCTCTCTCTCTCTCTCTCTCTCTCTCCTCTGTGAGTAAAAATAAACTCGCGAATCGAAATTCTATGAAAACGTAATCGGGTCAGCGTGAAGTTAATAATAGAGCATGAAACGACATACAATGAGAAACAAATAATAAGCACGTACTTGGAATATCTACAACCTTCTAATCTTTTTCTTTTCCCTTCCCCAATGTTAATCATTACATATGTATATTGCGCGTTATCTATACATTTCCCAACATTTTTTAAAACAATAACAAAAAACAAAAACAAAAAAAGAAAAATAAAAAAGAAAATATTCGATCAATAACGTAACTTACAACGATACAATAAAATAACCAAACGTACTATCTACATAATATAAAACAATGCAAATTATATTCATCAAAACACGTTAAGTGTTTAAAGAGAAAAAAAGAGAAAAGAAAAGAAAAAAAAAAGGAAAAAAAAAATGAATATTTATCGATCTTAATCTAAATTAAATAAATCTATTAACTCATTGGAATTATATTTTGAAAAATCCATATATACATATACATATATATATATATATATATATATATATATATATATATATATATGGCGAAAAATGTTTTATCTCGGAATTCGAGAAAGCTCATTGTCTATTACTCATGAAGTCTGAAAGGTTCACTAGTAATGTAGTGTTAAAGTAGTATTGGTTCTTGGTATGCGTCGCATTCGGAGATTCGTCGATAACGAGAGAAGAGTGGGCGGGAGAAGTACAGTCCTCTTCTAGAAATGGTACTAGCACAATGACACATTATACTTATAGTAGTAGTAGTAGTAGTAGTAGTAGTAGTAGTAGTAGTAGTAGTAGTAGTAGTAGTAGTAAAAGCTAGAAGGTGATGGGTAGTATCGGTAGTACTACAAGAGGTGGTAGTAGTAGGTGTTTGTAATATCGTGAGTGGGAGAATGCAAAAGCGAGTGCGCGCGGGCGCGAGCGCGCGCGCATACACATGAGCTACATAGTACTTGACTCTCTTGGCTAGAGTTCGTAATGAATGGTGGATCGGCGTCGCGTCGGTGTTGGCGACGGGGCAACGCCCTGTCAGCCAGCTGACTCAAATGAACTAACTCGAGCTAAAAGCTCGAGTCTCTCTACGTCTGGATTGATCGTTGAAAACGTTAAAACGACGAACGAATTTTTCTTTTTTTCTTTCCTTTTTTCTTTTCTTTACGTTTCTTTTTTTTCTTCTTCTTCTTCTTCTTTTTCTTCTTCTTCTTCTTCTTCTTCTTCTTCTTCTTCTTCTTCTTAAATCGATAACGAAACGGAAATATACTTGTTAAGTATAAATCGTAACAGCAGGTGTGATAAATGTGATCACTTAAATAATTTGTGTGATTTAGTTGAAATAGCGATTTAAAAAAATAAGAAGAAGAAGAAGAATAAGAATAAGAATAAAAATAAGAATAAGAATAAGAATAAATGCAAGCAATTAATAAGCTGTCATTTTTTTTTTTAACCAATCGATCGTCATACAATCGATTTTAAGTTTCATTTAAACTTGAAGAATTTTTCGTTAGCGATTTATTAATCTCAACAATGAAATATATAATCTAATAAAAATGTTTTAGAGGTCGTTTGCAAAAAAAAAAAATATTGATTAGATTAATTTTTCAATGACAACGATCACATTTTTAAATCTCTTTTGACTCGAATATTGAAAAGAGGAAAGAAAAAGAGAAAAAGTTTCTATATAAGCGCGCGGACGCGCACGTACATTCTTTCGAAGTTTAATAACTTTTAGAATTTTTCAATATAGCAATCGTTATTTGAAAGTTCAATTTTTTCAATTTTTCTTTTGATTTCATTCAACTGTTTTCTTACCTACACACACATATCTACTTTATACTCTTCTATAACCTTCCCTCTATATCTTTCTCTTTATCTCTTTCTCTCTTCTATCAGTCTTTCTTGTTCATGCTTATTCTAACATCCTTGACTTTACACGTACCTCTACTCGATATCAGCAGAGGAAGCGTTTTGCGAAGTAGATAGCTCGTAAAGAGCGTAAAGAGAAAGAGGGAGGGAGGAAGAGAAAGAGAGAAAAAGAGAGAGAGAGAGAGAGAGAGAGAGAGAGAGAGAGAGAGAGAGAGAGAAAGAGAGAGGATATTATAGATGAGGATAGGAAAAGAGACTATAGTTATAGTCGATCGTTTCGTCGGTCAGCAGTCAATCGACCTCGTTTTACACACATATGTGCATAACACATACACCCTAACTCATCCTATATAATACATTGATCATCGAAAAGTTTTCAAATAGAAGAAGAACACATCGAAAGAAAAATTCGAATAGAATAGCAAGTTCTATTATTCCTACTCATTGTACGATTACGATGGAGTATTTGTACTTTACGAAACTGTGTCAGAAATAGTGCATTCGAGTCAATAAATACATTCGAGAGACGCAAATGTAACGTTCAATACAAGAGAAAGATAGCTACTTAGCCGTGTCAATGCCCCCCGACTATATTCGCACGTTACCTTTTCAATTTTAATACTTTACCTTTGACATTTTGTTTTGTTTTTTTTTTCTTTTTTTTATATTAGAGACTAATCTTTTAGGATTTCCTATTGTTCTTATTCTTAAAACGTTCTTACGTATTATGATCGTCTGCCTTACTTGTACGTACCTGAAACAAAAAAATAGAGATATTCCGTCAGCAAGATAGGGGAGAATAAAAATGAACAAAAGAAAATGATAATCAAATTATACGATTCATTTTGCGATCGTTTCTCTGAAGGTATCTTTTTTTTTTTTAACCACATTTTCCAAACGTTGAAGATGATCTAGCGGAATATTAATAATACACGTTTGATCAAAATATCAGAAAAACGATTTAGTAAAATGACAAATTTTTACAAGTCCTTTTTACCATTTCATGATACAAATGGGTGGGGAAAAATATGATCGAGTCTCTTAAAAAAAAAAAAAAAAAAAAAAAAAAAAAAAAAAAAAAAAAAAAAAAAAAAAAAAAAAAAAAAAAAAGAGAGAGAGAGAGAGAGAGAGAGAAACAAATGAATAAATAAAAATAAAAAAGAAAAGAATGAAATAAAAAACAAAAAATATAAATTCTCAAGAATGGTAAAGAAAAAGCAGTCGAGTTTCCTTGGTGGAGCAGTAAAAGCGTGACGTCACGCCCAGCTCATGTGGCACTTTGGTGGGGAGAGACACGAAAGGAGCGAGCACCTGGCGGAGGCGCTGCAGTCGCGTAGTAGTAGCTGCATTAGTAGTAATACTAGTAGTGTAGTAGGAATAGTAATAGTAGTAGTAGTAGTAGTAGTAGTAGTAGTAGTAGTAGTAACAGTAGTAGTAGTAGCAGTAGTAGCAATAGTAGTAACAGTAGTAGTAGCTGTGGTGGTGGTGGTAGTAGTAGTAGTAGTAGTAGTAGTAGTAGTAGTAGTGTAGTAGTAGTAGTGTAGTAGTAGTAGTGTAGTAGTAGTAGTAGTAGTAGTAGTAGTAGTAGTAGTAGTAGTAGTAGTAGTAGTAGTAGTATTAAGAAGGGGCTTCGCGTCGCCCGGGCGAGTGGAATATCGAGCGACGAGACCTCCCTTCTTCGGCGACGAACCACCACGCAAACGGTGACGTCACGCGCAGCGTCAGCTGCTACTCTACGAACTCCCTGCAACCGATGCTGTGAACCCCGGCCCGGCTTTTCCGCCCTTCCCAGATCTTTCCGGTGGTAGGTCGGGCTCGATCACTCGTTCGACTCCATTTTTTTTCTTGTTTTTTTTTTCTTTTTTTTTTTTCTTTTTTTTTTATTTCACGGAAATAAGAAACATTCCCAAACCCTTTTCTCTATGAATCTCCTTAGATATGGATTCTTACGAATGATATATATTAACGCCGTAACAATTTTATTATATAAAATTGTTATTTCCCTAGAGAATGAACTATCTTCCATTAACGCTTTGATCAATTATCAAATGTTATCTCGATCCTTTGAAAATTTGATATATCTTTTGATAAATCATTACCTATATTTTGTGTCATTCTTTTCTTTTCTTTTTTTTGTTTTTTTGTTTTTTTTTTTTTGTTTTTTTTTTTCTTTCTTTTTAATAAAGTCAAAAAATTTGTAGCTATTATATAAATATAGTATATACGTTCTTTAAAATTTCTATAGCTGTGGATTTTGAATATGAAATAATGCTTTGTGGAGGAGAAAGAAACGATAAAACGCTGCCACTAGAAAGGAATATGACATGAAAAGTAACATGACATTTTCATTCGAGGAATTTTTTTTACTAAAAAAAAAAATGTTCATTGCGAGACTGTACTCATAGTTACTCCATAAAACAACCTACCTCAACTTCTCTCTCTCTCTCTCTCTCTCTCTCTCTCTCTCTCTCTCTCTCTCTCTCTGTCTGTCTCTCTTTGCCTGTTTGTCTTTCTCTTTCTCTCTATCTCTCTTGTTCCGGAAAAGCGCGCGTAACACGGAGGCGAATGCGGAGGAGGAGGTAATGGCGGATCCACCGAGGACAGTGCGGCCATTTTGATCTCCGCGAGAGACAGGAAACGAGCACTGCCATGTGTGCGTACTTGTCTGCCTCCGACCGGAAGTTAAGCCAGACGAAGATAGCCGTC
This sequence comes from Vespa crabro, assembly GCF_910589235.1. Classification (NCBI taxonomy): domain Eukaryota; kingdom Metazoa; phylum Arthropoda; class Insecta; order Hymenoptera; family Vespidae; genus Vespa; species Vespa crabro. The sequence goes on from NC_060962.1 coordinate 4,186,578, forward strand.
CCTCTAGCAACTCCTCCTACGGGAGTCATTGTCTCTAGTACAGTGGTTTTCAAAGTGTCGAACGTGCCCTCTCAGGGAGGAGGGTGCGTATCAATAATCGATTTTATTTAGCTTCGAGAGCAGAATTCCTTATTGGTAGATACTTGAAATTTTTCATTAGTCGTCGAAAAGAAACGACGAGAGTGGACGGTTTTCTTTCTTTTTTTTTCTTTTTCTTTTTTTTTTAATAAATTCGCTAAATATTATATAATCATCTGACTGATATCGCTAAGTAATATATTATCGTTATTCCAATATTAAAAATTAATTGAACGAAAAGAAACGACGAGTGGGGTGGTATCGTTAAGAAAAACGAATAAAAAATCATCGCGCACGCGCACACATCTCGCTAAATAATATTGTCGTTATTCAAATGTATTTGATTAATTACTTAATTCAATTTTTAAGGTTAATACATGATACTTAAATATTTCCTTATTTAATTTCGTACGCACAAATTGTCCAAGATCCTAATTTTATTAGAATTGATATTGCTCTACGAAATATATAAATAATGTATTATACGTAACGAACTCGTTCGATTCAAAAGATAAGAAAAAAAATAATTAAAAAAAAAAAATAAGAAGGAAAGACGGAAAAACAATAACAAGAATAAGGGAATCGTTTTTCGAAAAAGTTTGAAAACCACTGCTCTAGGAATTCCTTCTACTCGTTCTGCCCTTCCGCCTAGGCGTACTATTACATACGACGCGCCAGCTACGGGCTTCGCTTTCACGCGGAAATCTATGCGACCGCGCGAAAAGTCCATTCACCGATAGAAGAGCGTACGAGGCGGCATTAACGGAGCTCGCCCACGTTCGGATTTCGACGTGAGCTAAGACAGATCGTGGGTTTACTGGTTGATAATTAATCGATCGAAGAAAATCAAAGCAAGAACTATGTGTTCGAGTTCTTACGAATTATCTATCCAAGTGATTATTATCAAATCGAAAAATATCGAAGAGTTAATAATGTATTTATTTATTTATTTATTCTTTTTAATAATTTTTAATAATTTCCTTTGAATTTTCTCTCGAAAATTTAAGAGAAAAAATTATTATTACATTAATTATTAAGTAAATATTAAAATAATATATATATATATATATATATATATATATATATATACATGCGTGTAAAAAATAAAAAAAATTACATCGCCATAATTTTGTTGACTAAAAATTGAATAAAAAATTAAATAGCTACGCGTATGTTATATTTATCCCCATGAGAAATTCCATTAAATTGAATTAAAATATTGTAATTCTGATAATACGTACGTATTAAATAATTATCAATGTATATTTTTCGAATTGATTATACCATATCGAGCTATCGAATACAATCCATCGAAATAAAAATTTATAAAGGATTCTTAACGAACAATAAAATAAAATGCATCGATCGTAAACGTTAAGTTAATAATATCATCGGTCAGGCGACTGTTCTGCTTCCTGTGACGTACCGTAGTTGGATTGAACGAGAAAAGAGGAAGGAGACGAGATACTCGACTTGCCTGGTACCACCAGACACTGACTGTTTCCTTCGCGCGTATGCACGTATGTATGTACATACATATGTACGTACGACGTGTCAGAAGGACAGAGCAAAACATACCGATTGCAAACGTAGCTGGACTCCCATTAGAAATTTTTCTACATTTCTTTTTTCGTTATACATATATATATATATATATATATATATATATATATATATATATATATTTTTTTTCATCCTTCAATTCGTAATTTAAGTCAGTTCATTCATAGAAAAATAAATTCTAGTCAATCCATGAACATTACTTTTATGACTCGTCTTCTATCATTATCGATCGAACTAAAAGTTACGACTATTCAAATTTGCCGCGTCGAACTTTAAAATATAAATACAAGAGTTTCCAGTATTAGAATGTATCTACAGAAAAAAAAAGAAAAAAAAATATATATATATATCGAATGATCTCTTCCTCGTTTTATCTTAATTAACATTCTACGATTGAACATAAAAGATTATATATCGCGCAAGTTGCAGTATATACTTTGTATTAAATACAACTTATATCAGTAAAAAGAGAACAGAAACTTTGAAAAAAAAAAAAAAAAAAAAAAAAAATAGAGACGCATGTATACAGATAACTGTGTAATATTAAAAAATCCCATAAAATTATAGAATTACTATTAAAGTATTTAAATATAAAAAGAGAAAATACAACAACAACAATATTACACATAACTCGAATATAAGAGAGCCATATTCAGTGGATATACATTATTTATAAAGTAAGCAAGCATAAGATAAACATCAATTACCAAGAGGTATCGCAGAGTTAAACACATCGGTAAAACAATATATCACAAGAAGTATTTCGAGGAAAAACAATTTTCCCCTACCTGATCACGGTTCACGTACGAGGTTTACCTTGTTCGCATTCTATCTAAGCGCATTAACGTATGTACATACATACATACATACATAGATATGTATGTATGTATGTATGTACGTGCTTGTCTATTTGAAAAAGTAAAGAAAGTATTTCTGTCGATTCTCTTTAGAAAAGAAGTACGAGTTCTTCTTCTAGCTCGATGAAGCGTGAAGAAAGCTTATGCGTACGAACATGCGTGCGTTCGTTCGTTCGTACGTGCTTGCTTGCTTGCGCGCTCATATGTGTTTGTGTGTTTGTGTGTGTGTGTGTGTGTGTTTATGTATATATGCATACATATGTTATGTGTGTACATATGCACGCGATCTTGTGCTATGCTATGAGGTGAGTTTATGTTACGCAAAGGAAAAGAGAGAAGGGAGTTCGATTGGTAGCGCTCGCGCGAGCATGACCCGCGCAACGTTCCTCCACTCGTGGAATGCCACGTTGGATCCTCGCTCTCCTCCGAGACGCTCTTCAAACCTGTGTGTGTGTGTGTGTGTGTGAGAGAGAGAGAGAGAGATACAAACAGACAGACAGACAGACAGATACATAGATAGATAGAGAGTGAGAAAAAGAGAGAGAGAGAGAGAGAGAGAGAGAGAGAGAGAGAGAGAGAGAAAGAGAACGCGAGAATAAAATGGAGAATGACTTTGTTATAGCCTTCTGCGTACCTACGTCATTCGATGATGCTAAAAATAATATTACATTGAGTACATACGTAAGTACGTGTCTGTCGTACGCAAAAAAGGGGGAAAAAAATAAGAAGATGAAGAAGAAGAAGAAGAAAAAAAGAAGAAAAGAAAAGAAAAAGCAAATAACTTTATCTTCACTGCACAAATCACATATTCATGCAAATGTTTCCCGATCAAACGTTTCATCCGTCTCGTAGCATTTTTTTCTTCCACTCCTTTCCTCTTCTTTTCTTCATATTATTCTAACAAAAAATCAAATCACGGTGCATTTAAATGATTACGTATATAAATATTCATTCCTCTGCTCTCAAATCTCAATGTTTTTATCCCATTCACGTAACTTCTTTCGAAATTATTGTCGTTCTATTTTTTGTTTATTCACATCTGTCATATCGGCGATCGAAGAAATTAATTAAATAGTAAGCAAAAAACAAAAAGAAATGAAAAATAAAGGAAATATATAAAATAAAAGAAATATATATATATATATCTATATAAATAATTGACATTCGTATTGTACATTCCGTTATGAGCAAAAAGTTTCCGTTGTAAGCAAAAGAATATTCAATCAAATAATTATTATATTTGTAAATAGTCGAGTTCGATGATCTAACGACGATATCATACGGTCTAATTGGTTGCCAAAATGTAGAATCGATAATTATTCACGGAAATATATTTGCGAAAAAAAAAGAAAAAGAAAGAGAGAGAGAGAGAGAGAGAGAGAGAGAGAGAATTTGATTTCCTCGACTTCCGGTAGTTTATTGTCGCCATCGGTAGTATTACTCTCTCGTACGTGGCCATAATAGAAATTGCACGGTCGCTCGCGATATTGGATGATGGCCAGTGGGGAAAGGGTTAAAGTCAAAGTTACGAGTACGAAGAGCGCATTATTCGTTTATTCGCCGATTGTACGACAAGTTCTAAGTGTGAACATAACTCTTTACTTCCTGTAAAAGAAAAAAGAAAAAAAAGAAAAAGGAAAAAAGATAAAGAAAAAGGAAAACTAAAAAAAATTTACCTCGATTAATTTATTGGTAGAAATAAATCGACGAATTTTTTTCATATCTTAAAGACGTCTATTCGCACCTTTTTCGAGATGTAATTTTCTCTCCATATCAAATCTCCCGTTTATAAACAACTTAACACATTATTCTTTGATATACTCGCCGATATTATCGATATTTCATGCAATTTTCCAAATGAACGATATTTTTAAAGTAAAACGAAAATTGCGAAAATTGTTTTAAACTGATCATTACATATAATTTAATTTTAAATCGTTACGGGACATTCGAAACAATAAGTAGTTATTTCGATAAATGAAACAAAAAAGAAAAGAGAGAGAGAGAGAGAGAGAGAAAAAGAAAAGAAAAAGAACTTTCATCGTGGCGATCTTCTTTCTTTTGATGTTAAATACGATATCGATTAACAACAGGATATTATTTAAAAAGATATTTGTATCGCTAAAACGATAGCGTTCTTTTTTTTTTCTTTAAAGAAAAAAAAGAAGAAAGGAAAAAAAAAGAAAAAAAGGAAAAAGAACAAGAAAAAAATCCTGATAATAATATTGTACATTCGTAGTAAAACACAACGCACACCACCTCTCTCTCTATATATATGTGTATCTGTTTATTGCATCGGAACGACAATGATTTTTTTATCTCAGGACATTGAGAAAAAAAAAATTAATCACACAGTTATAAGAGATAACCGTTGTTTATATGCAGACGTAAATATGAGATCGATTGAAATTCTTCCCGTGAGGTGTCCCAACGAGACGCTGTCTTTCGACCGTTTGAAACATAATATATCAGGGTGAAACTTGATAACAGATCGTCTGAAAATAACATACTTGGCCTGTCATACGATCTTATTTTTCTTCTATTTTTTTTTTTTCTTTTTTTAAATTATCATCAACCATGAGAAACTCATATATGCCTCTTTCCTTATATACATCTCTCCCTCTCTCCCTCTTTCTCTCTCTCCTATCCTTTCGAAACGAACACAATAAAACATAAATTACAATTATTAATAATAATATTAACTCAATTAATCAATTTGCAAAAGTAGCAAATTCTCATTCTCATTCTCATTCTCTCTCTCTCTCTCTCTCTCTCTCTCTCTCACCCTCCACACTCCTGCCCACCCCTTTCTGTTTAAAACAGACAGAATTCATGCACAATACAATGAACAATAAAATGAATCCGTAATAATTAATTCGAAGAGGTAGCTGATTAATAAGAGATGTATATAACACATTATAGTAACAACGAAAAGAACAAGGAGGGATGTTGATTTATTTCATCCTATACAAAGGTAAAAGGTTCAAAAAAAAAAAACAAACAAACAAACAAAACAAAATAAAAGAAAAAAAGAAAGAAAATCATTAAGCAACGTCTTGCGAATGCGCCATTAATAATAATAATTGTATTAATAATCGGGCAGAATATAGTTAACGACATCGTAATTACCGATCGCAGTTAATTATAATTGTCTTTATGTGAAACGTGTTCATGGTAAGACATTCTTAATTATGATCGATGACGAGACGACGTATGTATGTGCATACCTATGTGCAATATACATACGTCTGTATGCGTGACACGAACGAGAGAATGCGTAGATCTCTTCGTGTGCGATCTCTTCGTCTACGTGCTTTCTTCTAACTAAAAACATTACCGGTGAAATCTTTTATGAAGGACATATTATTACGATAGTACAATAACATAGAGAGAAAGAGAGAGAGAGAGAGAGAGAGAGAGAGGGACGGAGATAGAAAGAGAAAGAAAGAGAAAGAGATAGAGAAACAATAACAAATGGATCGTTCGAACGCAATAAACGTTTCCTTTGTTTATATGAATCTTTACGAGCGAAAAATCTTATCTTATTGTGTAATGTATTGGAATTCTTAGTATAAACGACAACAATCTCGATGAGACGTTTTTATAAAAAATAAAAATAAAAATAAAAATAAATAAATAAATAAATAAAAGAAAAAAGAAGAAAGAAAGAAAATATTATTGTCCAAGCGAAACAGATTTGTTCATAGAAGCTTAACAATGTCATCAAAATTGTTATTATCAAGAAATCATTTAATTTACAATGCGAATCTTTCAATAATATCCCCTAACAAAAAGATATATAATGTAAACATTATAACGTAACGATATTACGATAAAAAGTATCGACTTTTATATACATAGTGCGTATTTAAAAGTTTTGATTTTACATGAGAAAGAGAGAAAGTAAAAAAATAAGATAAATATAGGGAGATTTTAAGTTTATAGTTACATACACGATGACGTTGTAAAAGATTAAAATAACGTTCGATAATAATAATCTTTTCTTACTATACCAATAACAATGGCAAATTCTTATTCAGATATAATAATTATCTTATAACTTGAAATAAATTCGAAATTAGCATTACAGGTTAGACGATTGTATGTATATACGTATGCATGTACGTATGTATCTATGCATCTATATATGAATGTATGTATTTATATATGTATATATTTATGTATGTATGTATGTATCTATATATGTAACTACTTAGTGATGACGTAATTGTTCGTAATGCACGCTCGCAACGAGATCACCTTGCGGCAGAGGGGTCCACGTAATATGGCATCTACGCCTAAGGTGGCTGACCAGCCGAGAGAGTTTGCTTACGCAATTCTTTACGTTTACATTACCTAACCGGCTTCCACGAGAGTCTGCGATTCCACCTACGGCACACGTCCGCTCTCTACCGTATGAAGTTAGTATACGTTTTTTTCTTTCTTTCTTTTTTTTTTTATTTTTTTTTTTTTTTATTTTTTTATTTTTTTTTTGTTTACTATTTACGAAACAAGGCAAGCGAACGCATGTTACAATCCAACTTCTCTAACATATATATATATATATATATATAAAAGAAAAAAAACTATTTGTCATGTTGGTTTAGTAATTGTAAAAGTATTGACAGCTTATTAATTTGCCACTCTTTTATATTTATAGTCGTATTCTATAGTAAGATTAGATTTTATAAATAATGTAGAGCTGCATACATACATTGCACATATGTATGTTATATATAACAAATGATTTATATATTAAATCATAAATTTATATATATATATATATATAATTATAAAAAAAAAAAAAAAATAAAAATAATATACCCACATTATATACACATATGTATATGCAACTCTATATTTTTAATCTATATTATAAAAAGGGTATGATTTATATATGTAAACACATACACACACACTCAAAAGATCATACGTACGTATACGAATTATGCTCGTAAATTTATAAATAATGTATAAGTTCGTTAACCTTTATAATCTAAAATTAGATAAAACTAAAATAGAATTGATAAAAATGATATTGGGGTTAAGTAATAATTATAAATTCAACTATGTTCTATGTGTACAAGAGAAGATAGTAGGAGTAAGAGAGATGAGAATGTTATCTTGAGGCCGACGCCCAGATCGATGCCTTCGTCTGAGCTTCCTGAAGGCGGCGGAGGCTGTGTTGAATTCCCGGCTATACGGGGTCTTCCTCTCCTAGCGTACCCTTCTATCATAGAGAAAATTCTTGTCTAGGTGGTGTAAGGACTGGAAGGGTGAGAGGAATTGCAAAGGGATGCCAGAAATGGATTGCATTGTTACTGTCAGCAGTGATGATTGATGCAACATAGAAATGACCTTTTCCTGTTTTCTAAGAAACTTCGAAACGCGTTTCGTAATGCAAACACATTTCTTATCCTATTTTTATTTCATATCAAAATATATTTATATAAAAATATTTTCTCAATTTTTTTTCTTCTTATCGTTACTCGTTCATACATATTAATCCTTAAGTGCATATAATCAGTAGGATTATATCATATTACTTTTTTTTTTAATATACCTATTTAATGGTTTAATGTACAATTATTCAATTTCATTAAAAATTATAATTATATATATCATTTATGTTAAATAGAAAGATGTTAAACAGAACAAATGAAACTGCATACTATACTTATATTTAATGAATAATTTAATCTGTTAACTTACTTCAATCTAAAGTAAGTTAATACATTCTTTATTTAATATTAATTTATAACTCTCCAAAATGACGAATATTATTAGTAAGTAGATTAAATAATCGTTCAATGCGAATTTTGTCACAATAAAAAAAAAAAAAATAACGTACGACCCAGATATGAATTAACGTAAGATATGACGATATGACGATTAAATTTGAACGCATCATATGTGTATGTGTGTGTAAGAGAGAGAGAGAGAGAGAGAGAGAGAGAGAGAGAGAGAGAGAGAGAGAGAAAGGAGAAAAGGGTAAGGAGTAAAAAAGAGAGAGAGAGAGAGAGAGATGAAGCACTCACGAGCGACGATTCGCTCGAGAAGGACCATTAATTTCGAATCCAATTAAAAAGATGGCGATCCAATTAAAACGTCGCTCGGTAGGCATACAGTAGTACGAGGACAGAAGGGCAGAGTGGAGGGGGGAGGGTCTAGAGAGGGGTAACGCAGAGTGGAGTAAAATTTTCATTAACGAGAAAGTACTCGGGCTGCCTTGAATCGTGCGCACGCGCGTACATACGTACTCTTCATCAGTTTTGTTGTATGCGTGTATGCATGCGTATATCCTATATATGTATATATATATTATATATATATATTATATATATACGTGGACTTTACTCGAATCGAGTGGGTTAAGCGACGTACAGTGGTTCTCAAAATATATGAAAAAAAGAGAAAAAGAAAAAAAAAAGACAGAAAATCGCATCTTCTTTAAATTTTATTTTAAAATAATATCGAACGAATTTTTAATCCTCGCTCTTTTATTATATTCTAATAAAATTAAATCGGATATTTTTCTATTTCCTTTTGTTTTCTTTTCTTTCTTTCTTTTTTTAAGTTTATCGACGTTAAAAAAAATTTTTACATCGAACATATTAACGAAAGTAATGCGAAAAGAAGAGACAAATGTAAATATAAAAATGATACATTTTCGACAAACTTAATTTCTATTGATCGTGGATCAACGTAAGAAATTCTTTTACATATACATAAATTTCTTTCATAAGAAATACATAATCATAAATCACGATGATAGAGAGATACAATAATACGTCCTACGAGTATTAACTTAAACGACATATAATATCTTTAATATAATATTAAGTCGTAATGAATGAAAGAAAATATCCTATTGTTTATATACGATATAATAATAATATTTATATAAGTAATAATAATAATTCTTTAATCATTGTGGAACGCACCAAACAATAACAGTCTGAAGGTCTGTCAAGGTCCGCAGTTTGAGAACGACTGGCATCGGGCGTCATCCGCTCCGCTTCTACTACTCGAGAGAAACGAAATGGTGGGGGAGAGAGAGGCTTGAAATATAGAAGTGGGGGTAAAACTAGCGCATGCCGTGTACAAAGTCGCGACTACGCAACATACTACGACGCCGTACTTGGCGTACTACGTCGCTCCGTCTCGTTTCGGGCATCGTAACTGCAGTCAGAGAAAGACAGAGAAAGAACAGGTCGTCGACTCGTATCACGACTCACTGACACGATTTTACCATTCTTTCTTTCTCTTTTTTTTCTTTCTCTCTCCCTCCCCCTCTCTCTCTCTCTCTCTATCTCCCTCTCTTTTAGTAATTACTAATTAAATAATTAACTAATTGACTGAATTTACATCATACCTCTACTTTATAATACAATTTCATTCATTCATTAAACGTTGGTACAGGACGAATCAAAAGTTTAAAAAGTTACGGTTTGAAGGAGAAAAGAAAAAGAAATAAAAAAAGATAAGAAGAAAAAGAAATAAGAAATATTAATCATAAAAAAAATGACGATTATTTAAAGATCATTTAAGAACATTCGATACGCCATATATTTTATACGAATAAATAATGACAATGCTTGTTATATGTATTATTACGGAGTCAACGATGGCTTTTTTTAAATTTAACATAAAAGTAAAAATATGGAGATAACGATTCGTGAAACATCCGTCCATCATAGTCGGCCGACTTTCTCGCATGAGTTCGTCACGAAAATTGTATAGTATTGGTGAATAATACAATATACAGGTAGAGAAATTTTTCGCTCAGAATAAGAAGGTCGTTGAACGATAGGAAAACGACACCGACAAAATAGCGCGACAGAAGTAACACCAACAGACGACGACTCAAGTCGTGGCCACTTCTCGTAGGTCGTAAGGCTGCACAACGCGATGTAAAGAGGCCGAGGACAAGCAAAAGATCGATAGATCTCCCGAAATGATTCTCTCTTTCACGCAGCCTACCGATCATAAAATATCGAGTATATACCCTCCCATTTCGAATAAATTTAGATAAGAAAAATCTACTTTTTTTACATGCCGATATAATATTTACCTAACGTTATATACATATATATATATACCACCACCCCCTTCATCTTATTTTTCGTGTCAAAAGATATTTAAAATATTGAGGAAAAAAACATATATTAGAGGGACCGAAAGTAATGTCGCTTTCTTAAATTAAATTCAAACGAATAAATTTTTAACAATTTTTAATAATTTTTAACAATCAAATATCGAAATGCGCAGAAACGACATTACTTTGGAATATATATATATTCCAAAAATGATAATAAAATATTATTTTAATCGACAAAAATTACAAATTATGATACCTAATCGATGATTTCTATGTCGAATGATCCAAGTTTCTCAAAATTGACTAATTATTTTTTAATCGAGATATACGTAGTATATAAATATCCAAATAAAAGAAAAATAAAAAATTTATATATACATATATATATACATAATATGTTGCACAAGATGTATAGAAAATTGTCGGAAAGCCTAAATGAAAGCAGAAATCGTTCGTTCTCGAAAGAACGCTCAGGAAGATCGATTCGAAAATGTCGGTCAAACGTTCCATCCATCCCCACCATATCCTGAGAGAGAGAGAGAGAGAGAGAAAAAAAAAAGAAGAAAAACACTCGAGAAATCGTGCCCAGAGATCCTTTTCAAAACGACGAACGTCCCACCCTTCTCTTTCTCGCTCTCTCTCTCTCCCCCTGACACATACGTATATGTGTATATACGCATACACATGCAACAACCCTTTTTTTTCTTTACTAACTCGTTGCAGTTTCTGCGACGTTATGAATCGGTCGAATAGAATGCGTTGTTGGCTTCACTCGAGCAGGGAGAATAAGGCGTAGGTTCGATGACGTAGAGTACGTATTTTCACTACTACGCCGCGTATATCACGACCCGATCCCCCACTACCCTTGCTCGCTAGCATTATACAGTGCACCCCATCTGACCACCCAGCTAAAACACGCCAACAGCAGCGTTGACGCTACAGCATCGCGGCTATACTTTCTACAAACAGCAGGAGTTCTCGATATTCAACAACCCTTCTCGCACAAGCACGCCCGCACGAGCTGTTTATATGCGTAAACATTAAATGAGCATTAACTTCAATATTCTAATGCAAAATTTAATATCGAATTAAACGATTGTTCGTGATAATATCATTATGATAAGAAAAAAATTGTAATCGACTGAGACGAAAGTAATTAATATTCATGATTAAATTAGCATTAAGATAATAACGATAGAAAAGTTTTCATTTATTTTTCTTTCTTTTCTTTCTTTATTTCTTTCTTTTTTCTTTCTTTCTTTTTTGTTTAGAGATCTAATCAGAAAAATGATATGAAAGAGTGAACGTATTATAAAAAGTTTTATAACATTTACATTCAATTGAATAATCCAAGAGCTGAAATTAAGAATATATTGTCACGTAAAAATTACGAATCGAATTTACATGTTATTTTTCCAGTAAAAGTCTCATTTATTACTAAGAAAAAAAATTCTAATAGTAAAGAAAAGAAAAAAGAAAAAAAAAAGAAAGAAAAAAAATCTCAACGACGATAATTATTGGCCCACGCGATATATTAAAGTATATGTATCGTTTTTTTACTACCTTTTTCTATATCACATCTTTGCTAATGCTAAATAAATTTTCCTCGTCTCTCTCCCTCTCTTTTCCTCTCCGTCCCTCCCTCTCTTTCTCTTCTCCCCCCTCTCTCTCTTTCTCTCTCTCTCTCTCTCTCTCTCTCTCTCTCTCTCTCAAGCCCCTCCCTACCCATCCCTTTTAATATCACCAAGCCAGCCAGCCAGCCAGCCAGCCAGCCGCCACCTACTCCACCTCTTCTTTCACCTCCAACATCGTGCACATTCGTAACCATGGCGATATTGATCGAGCTAGCAAGCAGGCAGCCAGGCAGGCAAGCAGGCAGGCAAGCAGGCAGGCAAGCAGGCAGGCAAGCAGGCAGGCAAGCAGGCAGGCAAGCAGGCAGGCAAGCAGGCAGGCAAACAGGCAGGCAAGCAGGCAGGCAGGTAAGAAGGCTGCTTAGTTGGTTGCTTGCTTGCTGTAAGCATTCCAGCACTACCTGACAAGACAGATTGACAAAACCTGCTCTAACTGACCGATTGAATCATTGATTGTGCCTGTTCTAAGTCGTACTAGCTTTTTCATCTAGAAGATCACCTAACACGAATATGATAATTTCAAGTTGTTACTTTTTCTTCTTCTTCTTCTTCTTCTTCTTCTTCTATTTTCAACCTCCCTTTCTTTCTACTGTTACATCTCGAATTATTCATAAAAGTATCGTGATGTTGCATATAAACGATTTAACGAACGAATCGATAATGGATATACATATGTACATAAGTTACGTGAATACGTAGTTGAAATATAAAATTTCACATTTACTTTCACCGTAATATCAATTTAATAAGTTTATCATGTTAATTTTGTCGTTTAATTTAAATACTTCAGTTTCGTTTAAATCTAACTTGAAACGAATATCACTTATTTCGCTCCTTGATATTTGAAAAACATGCTTTATATAACTCTGATTTATATATCTCAGGACACAAGGACGAGAACAAGAGAGAGAAAGACAGACAGACACACACACAGACAGAGAGAGAGAGAGAGAGAGAGAGAGAGAGAGAAAGAGAGAATTGCACGGTTAGAAATAAGGCGCGAAGAAAAGTGGATCGATAAATCAGAGGATAATCCCAGCTAGCTAGTATATCTCAAGGCGTTTTCACGGATACAATTTTCCTCGATTTTCCGCGCGAACTACGTGCATCGTCCTTATTGCCTTAGGTAACTTGTCGATGATAAACTGCATAGTAAATCTACTTGAGAAGAGTTAGTTAGTTCTTTTTTTTGTTCTTCTTCTTCTTCTTTTTCTTCTTCTTTTATATCAACGACATTACCGGAAACTCCCGAGACACCATAAAAATTTGATTTTCTTTAGCTTTAAAAAAAGGCGTCAAATTTCGCGAATAAGTACGTTTTAAAAACTTGCCTAGGAAAGTTATATCGAACGAGAAAAGTTTAATAATCGCATCGTCCGAAATTATTTCGATTATTTCTCTCGTTAGAAAGAAAATAAGCAAAGAATTAAATTAAACAGCTCTCATTGCTTTTTATGTATTCATATTTATCTATATGAATATTATATACACACACGCACACATATCTTTATGACATGATTTTATAAAATCGATGCATGTTCGATGTATTTTCATCAGTTTCATTAGTATCGAATCTATAGTAATTACAAATCTTATATATCACTATAATATAGTATAAATTGTAACGTAATAATCACAAAATAATAACAACATATAATTTTGTGTGTGTGTGTGTACTTATATAGTAAATTATTATTCTCCTTTACATTGAAATATAATAAGATAGCCTGATTGTGCGTAAAATTCTACTGTATAATTTACTACCCTGATTATTTCAGTTAATTACAATATTTCGCATTACTTCCTTTCAATCTAAGAAGAGGGGAGAAAAAAAGGAGAGATGAACGAATTTCTATTCGACGTATGAAGGAAGGAAGGAAAGTGTTGCAATAACAAGGTATTATTAGCTATCTCGTTCCGCTGCCGGCGCTAAAGCCAACACGCGAAAGATGTTCTTTTTCTTCTTCTTCTTCCTCTTTCCGCTTCTTCTTCGTTAACCATTCATCCTGTCTCTTTTACATCTATCTTTCGTATTTCTCACGCTCGAGTAAATCGACTGTTTTGTATTTTTCTAAGGACCAAGTTCCTTCCCCGTATGAAAGGAAATATGCAAATCTATTACAATGCACATGTATGTACATAAGTGAAAGAAGGGAAATAAATGTATTCTAATGAAAAACATATAAGCAAACATATGTATTGTAAAACAAAATGTATAAGCAAATAGATGCATTGTAATATCTACATGTAATATCTACTTTTAATCACATTAACATACTTTACTAAAATATATTTGTATAATATCCTTTAGTAACACTATAATAAAATAATTTACACAATTAAAAAAACGTGAAACAATTATCATACACGCACATACACACCTATGAACTTTTATTATTCTAAAACGAAAAAATGTCTCGCAAAATTTTAATTATTCATTTATATATATATATATATATATATATATATATATATATATGAAAAATAAAAAAATAAATAAAAAGAAAATAAATAAAGAAAAAATAAAAAAAGATAAAACGTGAGATACGATTTTTTGCCCTTAGTCTAACACGCGTATATATTTACATACATATGTACGTACACGTAGACGTCCTTCGAATTACGAATGAATTCTTGAATCACGACGCGTCTCTCTCCGTGAATATATGTACCAGTAGCATGCAAAGCGCGGTTTCTCGCCTACTTGCCCGCGCGCACACCAAGAAGGACGGTCCACGCGACAGAGGTACGTACATACATATGTAGACAAAGAAAGAAAAAGAGAGAAAGAGAGAGAGAGAGAGAGAGAGAGAGAGAGACCATCGCAGAGGCGCAGTAGTCACAAGTATGCACACCCACTCGAACTGCATCCATTCATAAAAGTGGCGAAAGGACGTAGCTGGCTGGCTGGCTGGCTGACGGCCTCGAGTTCTACGCATCGACAAACACGCGTGTATATGTACGTATATGTAAGAGAGACAGAGAGAGAGAGAGAGAGAGAGAGAGAGATACTCGACGTCACATACATACATAAATACGTATGTAGTACACATGTGCATTAATTCACTGAGTGAGAGAGAGAGAGAGAAATTGTGTGCTAATGGCCGATCGCTATCGATGTGCACCACCCGTAGTAAATCCAAACGGACTTCCCGCCAAACTGCGAGCACGCATACACAAACTATGTTATTGTCCGCTCTGAGAACGCTTCTCGTGGCTTATTGGATCAGCTGACTTTGAAATTTCTATGCACATTACCTTGGTATCGAATCGATAGAAAATTACATACCCATACATATGCACAAAGCATATGCGCGCAAACGTACACGCACACGCACAACGGAGCAAAATTCTTTAATCGAATATTTTCAATAAACATTCAAAGAGAAAGTACATATGTATGTATATGTGTATATATGTGTGTGTATATATATGTGTGTGTATATATATGTGTGTGTGTATGTATGTATGTATGTATATATAACATATTCAAACTTATATTATCATCCGTCGGAAGAGAATAATCAAGACATGTATCACCACAATGACCATGTCAGTATCATCGAATGAAGAGAGGACGAAGATAGAATAAAAGCAAGAGACAGAGAGAAAGAATCGCGTAAGGTTGAGGTTGGGAAAAGTAAAGTTAGATCGCGCCGGTAGACAACTGCGGCCTGAAAATAGCGCAGTACTCACTGTCTGGCTATGTGGCTGACTATGTGTCTTTTACTCTTGCGACCGGCACCGGCCAACAGCAACATCGCGTCCATCTGAAACCATACACCCGATGCCGGAACCTTCCTAGCGTTACAACAAACCGTCATCGTTCTACTCAAGTTACTCGACTTTCTTTCTTCGTAAGAGAACACATCTCCCTCTTTCAACCCCATTCTCAACCCCAACCCCAATTTCATTCTCAATCTCCGCCTCAAACCTTTCGATTCTATGTCGTTCTGTAAAAGTGCCTTAATAAATCAGATTTTCTTGTTTAAATTTTTACATCGTTACACATTTATCAATCAATTAAAATGATCGTGATTTCCAATTGTTTTTATAAAAATTTTCTAATTTTATAATCTTCCTAACTTTTTTCTCGGAACTATATGAATAAGTATATTATATATTTTATTATGAATTCATTACGTATATATACGTATGAGATATATCCTAAATATATTCAAATAATCGTTAATAGTTTGGACATTGACACGTGCCAAATATTAAGCTGAGATTTTACAGAGAATCGATGATATTTCTAATATTTCGTAGATAAAATTAAAAAAGAATATATTTTCATACCTTTAAAATGTTATATCGCAAAGAAATGTGAAGAAATGTTTGAAATAAAATTTGAGTGCCGGTCATACGTAAAAAAAAAAAAAAATTCTACTTGTTGAAAAAAGAGAAGAGAGAGAGAGAGAGAGAGAGAGAGAGAGAGAGAGAGAGAGAGAGAGAGAGAATAAAAAATGAAGAATATTTGAAAATTCCTAGAGAGACAAGATCTAATAATGACACGCCTAAAAAGTGTCTCATGATTAAAAGATGAATCACATATATATTCTTTCTTCTTCTTCTTCTTCTTCTTCTTATTCTTATTCTTATTCTTTCTTTTCTATTCCTATGTATTCAAAGTCTAGTCTCGATACTAGTTTCTACCGAGAATCGATGTAATCGACATTCCAAAGGTTACGCGCGAGATAGGGATTTCCATTCTATCCCCACCACCGTTCTAACATTCTTCCTACGTTGACTCTAAAACGTGCTTCCGTCTCTGCTAGTCGCATAAAATTTCATACGTACAGATTCTTTTAACGCCCACATGAACATGGAATTCTCGTAAATGTGACGTTTAAAAGTGTTCAATAAAATAGTACAAGAATGAATGTTACGAGTTACAAGAATTCTCTTTTTTCTTTTTTCTTTCTTTTTTTTCTTTTAATTTCTATAACTATTTCAATTTTTTTCGCGAATATATAAGTAGATAAGGTACATGCATATTTAGAGAATGTAAAAAGAAAAAAACTCGAAGATATTTTTAAATGATATTTTAATGGGAGGGGGCGAGGGGGGATAAAAAAAGAAAAAAAGAAAAATATCGTTTCTATTAATAACTATATAAACAGGGAAAATTTCTCGTGATAGTTTATGTACAAGTCACGCCCGCGTGATGATCGTGTCTAATAATTGCTAACTGAGAAAGAGAGAAAAAGAGAGAGAAAGAGAGAGAGAGAGAAGCGAGAGAGAGAGAGAGAGAGAGAGAGAGAAGAGAAAAGAGAGAAAAGAGAAAAGAGAGAGAGAGAGAGACACGCGATAGGCGATAAGCACGAACGTACTCGCGAACGTACGTACGACCATGACCCAAATTTAAGCTTCCTCTCTTCTCTTCTTTCATCCTACGTTTGATTCATTAAAAATTTGCGGAAGCTTTCGTGCGAAGTGGAACGAATCGGATGTTACAATGGAATACGTATATATTTTTCCGTGAAATAAACATGATTAACATATTTAATAACATTTTTAAAATATCGTCTCTCTCTCTCTCTCTCTCTCTCTCTCTCTCTCTCTCTCTCTCTCTCTCTCTATCTCACTATTAAATCTATTAAAAAAAAAAAAAAAAAAAAAAAAAAAAAAAAAAAAAAAAAAAAAAAATCATTGGATTATGTAACATCGTGAATAATTGACGAATAAAGACACAAGATTGGTTTTTGATCTTCTCGTTTCTTTTTTTTCTCTCTCTTTTTTTTTATTTCCCTTTCTCCGATCCATTTATATACTTGAACTTTAATAATTTCATGTAACTTTGAATTCACGTATTTATACATCCTCACATAACTTTTGTAAATTTGATTTAATTTCTGATAATAAAACTGATTTCTTCCTCGTATTTAGAAATATTAATGTTCGTTAAATATATTGGTAACACTTAGTATAGTGTGATAATTCTAGTACAAGTAGTATGCTATTATTTTCACATTATATAACTTTTTCATAGATAAGAAAAAAATATTTCGGTTTGAAAAGGTTAATGTAACTAGAGTATATTAGGTAGCTATTAATAAATCGTAATATAACGAAATAATCTATATGATATCATAAATCTTATCGTATGTCAGATTTAATCTAGATGCTCTAAGTGCAATGAAATTGTTTAAAAGACAAAAAAGATGAGAGAGAAAGAGAGAGATAGAACTCGAGGATAGACAAAATATAACTGGTGAAGATAATTTTAGTAAGTTGTAATTTAAGAAAATAATTAATATGATATCATATATAGATCTTATCGCGGATAAGATATAATCTTCGCGATACTAGATTCAAGAGAGATGCTTTAAAGGTACAAAAAAGAAAAAGAAAAAAAGAAGAATAAAGAAAAAAAGAAAGAAGAAACAAGAAAACAAAATAAACTTAAATCAGCGTGAAGGCAAGAATGCGGGAAAAGACAAAAATAGAAGGAAAAGGGAAGAGGAGAAAGAAGAGAAGAGGGAGGAAAAGGAGAAAGAGAAAAAAGAATCGAAAAGAGATAGAGAGGGAGAGAGAGAGAAAGAAAGAGAAAGAGAGAGAAGGGGAAAGGGAGAGAAAAAGAGAGAAAAAAAGAGACGCGTTCCGCTTCGTTTCGAACAGTCGATGCGGATGTAATAGCGTATCATTAAGTCCGCACGCGAGGAAACTTGGCGCCGCGAAAGCCGTACCGCCGCCGCCGCCGCCGCAGCCGCCGCGCGTGTTACGCTACGCTACTCTACTCTCTCAAAAACAACACTGCAATGCAACAAAACCGACGTATGTTACAACGTTAGACGAACGCTACGTGTAATTAGATACGCATTCCATGACGCGCTCGCTAATATCGTCGATAGGATCTACAAGATTGGCAAAATTCTTTTTGATAAATGTCGCGACATTTTATATCTTCGAATTAATTGAATTTACTATCTCTTAATTGAATTTAAATAATACGAGATTAAAGATTTATCCTACCACGTGCATATGTGTATTTCCCAATATTTATCCTAATTTATCTTCACGATATAAGTATGACAAATTTTTATTATCATTCATCTTCTATAATTCTAGTTCACTTTCAAATCATATATTTACATATGTGGGTATGTGTGTGTGTATTTCTTTAATCTTATTTTATTTATTAATTAACAATTAATTTTTATCACGTCGGTAGATTAATGTTTACTGAGTTTAAATTATGTTTTATATAATGCAATTATAGTGTTTAATATAAATCATTTCATCTATCGAAAAAAAAATTGTTTTATAAGGGATTAAAAGTATTGGTTTATAAATAATATCGGAATTTTCAATATTGTATGTATAAATAAATAACATTTTTGTATATTTCATAGAGATATTTACTGTTTTATAAATTGAGGGTTTTTTTTGATACATCTATATTCGCATATTACAAAATTTATGATTTAAAAAAACATCATAAAAATAAGTTTTACGTATAATATGCAAATGCAGAGATGTATAGATAAAAAAGAATATTTTTTTTTTTCCTTAACTTACAGCACAAAAAATGAATTAGAAAAAAAAGTACTTACTTTTACGATATTTTTTTATCAAAAATTATGCAATATACAAATAAAAAGTATGTATGAATTATTATCGTTAATTTGTTTATTTAGATATTTATATAAAATATTGAAAATTCTAACACTATACTTTATTAATTATCGTGTACAATCTAATATTTGAAATTGACACAGATAGAATTAAAATATCATATTGTTTGTCGAGTTATTTAAATGAAATAGTAAATCAATTCGATAAAAATAATTGAAATATTTCGAACAAAAACATAATTCTATTATCATTAAAAAAGATTTTGAAAAAGAAATGAGATTTTGAAAATTGAATCCTAAATTAATAAGATATAAAATAATTTATTCGTTAGGGTACTGTGTTCTAAAGATATATTTGAAGCCAACTAGCACGAGAGAAGCTGTAAGAGCGAACAAAGCACGAGTTGTCGTTTGGATTCCCGCCGTCCTTGCATCTCGAAACACGCGCACGAGGAGGAGAAAAGGTACGGAACGAGGTCGTGAGAGGGCCAAGGAAAAAGAAAGCTTTCCCGCCCAGCAAAATTCGAAATTTTTTTTACTTGATCAAATAAATCCTTTGCAATCTTTATTTTCTATCAAAACTTTTAATTTATTTTTAATAAATTGATTTCATCGAATTTATCATGTAACGATAATTAATTTATATCAATCAAGATTTCTAATTAATTAAAATAAATTTAATGGAATATATTTTGTTAGAATAAATTTAAAATGATGCCATTTTTAGATTTTTTCTTATTTTCTTTTTTTTTTTTTTTTTTTTGTAATTTAGAATCAATGGTCGCCGAAAGAAATGCATTTTGAAGTTTCAAATTGAAACAACTATTATTTTATTAAATATTCAAAATATCTATTGCCAATCTCTCCATGCAATAATAAAATCTTTGCTCGGACTTACATTGAATATTTTATAGTAAGCTTAATGTAATCTGACGACATTCTTCAACTATACTCTGCTAAAGTTCTTTTAAAGAAGCCGGTTAAATAGCATATACTCTGTATTATAAATATCCACATAGATTAAAAAAAAAAAAAAAAGAAAAAAAAGCAAATCAAATTAATAGATAAATTTAGCTTTCAAATAAGTCAAAGTATAGCTTTCCAGTTAAATTATAATATTCAATAAAAAGAATATAGATAATTTTGTTATAATACCAATTCACACGCATGCATTCATCAAGAAATGCATTATGTACTGCAAAATGTGTGATGTAAACTGATGAGCAATGATTTTTTTAATGCATGGATTTCGACGATACACATTTTGAATATTTAATAAAATAAAAGTTTTCTTTTTTTCAACCTGAAATTCGAAATGCATTTTCTCGGAAAGTATTGACTTAAAATAAAAAAAAAAATAAAAAAATAAATAAAAATATATTATATCATAAGAACCCATCGAAAACAAAATTGATCTGTCCTGGTGATATTTTCAAAACAATCATTAAATTTCATAATAATCCTGGTCGGACAGTTTTAGAACTCATTAGAAGTTAAATATTAATTAAATAATAAATTAGTCGATCCAATGATCATCCATTAACTGTAAGCGCTTAACATACAGATATAATTACGCGTATGAATGTTCACATCAAACATATATTTTAATTAATTTAAATATGCATATAATTATACCATACCTACTAATAATAATCATAATTATCGAGAACAAATTACCCTTAAAATGGAAATAAGACATGTATGATTTGAAAATAAGAAGGAAAAAAAAATTGATTAATAATATAATCTAAAAAGTATCAATAATCGGATGATCGATGATTGAAAATAATGATTTTAATTTTTTAATCGATTACTAATGATCGACTTTCTATTCAAATTCCTCTTTTTTTTTTTTTTTTTTTTTTTTTTTTTTTTTTTTACTTTTCTTTAGATTTATGTTTCTCTTCGAAATGTTTTCGATGGCAATGTATATATACACACACACAGAAAATATGTCTCTGTGTATACGCAGGTACGATACAAGCGTAGATTGTCACCGTTACACGTGGATCTCGGCAATGCTCAAAGCTACGAAGAAGTAGTAGTCGTGAGACAAGAAAGGTGCACTTTTCTTTTATTTCTGTCTGGCAAGAGCCGAAGGAAAATGGGTCGAGGCGCTCGAGACGCGACGCGCTCTTCTCTTCCTCCTACTCTTCTCTCCCGAGCTCGCTTCGAGAAACAACCGCCGCGGCCGTTTCGTTTCGCTCCCTCGGAAATCGGAGCTCCCGTCAAAGGTCTCTCCTCCACGTATATATACGCGTAGATAGAAAAGGGAGACGCCAAAAGAAAGAAAGAAAGAAAGAAAAAAAGAAAGAAACAAACAAACAAAGAAAATAAAAAAATAAAAAATAATAAGAAATAAATTATTCCAAAAAAGAATTAACAAAATGAAATTTTGCCAATAAAAAAGAAATGAAATAATTATATAACAAAATAATAAAAATTGTAATAACAATATCTACGTGTGTATATATAGCTATACGTAAATCCTCATATAAAATTATATTTAAACAATGCTAGGTTTCGATATAATGTTGGCTAGAAATTTTTAGATTTTTATCTCTTTATCATTTTATATATTTTTTTGAAATACATATGTGGTTTTTTTCCTCTTCTCTTTTTTTTTTCTTTTTTTTCTTTTAACTACTTGAATTTTAGACAAAAATGTATTCCTGTTTGTCACGTCAATGTTATTTATATAACTTTAAAAGAAAACAAAAGAAAAAATGAAGCAATATAAAAAAAAAAACAAATTTGGAAGCTAATATCGTGTTTTTTCTCTTTTTTTTCCCTCCATTAAATCCGAATATTCACAAAACACAATTTATATAAAGCGACATTTCTACGGAACGAAATATCACTGTTTTACGAGGAATATCCATATGTATATAATAATATCGTCGCATACTTCTTTTTTTTTTATTTATTTCTAACCACGTTCAACCTTAAATGTAACCTTAACTTTAACTTGCATAGATATTTAACGAATAACTGTGACTGTATAGATATTCAAGAATTGTATTGTCTCTATGATGAATAATGTATTATGAATTTAACATAACGTAACATTATCTCTATTTTATTCTATGATTTTATCTCCCATTTACCATTACATAGCAAAATATTTTTTGACGATAAAATATTTATTATATGTTAAAGAAATTCAGTTCTTTCGATTTTTGTATCATTTTAAAAGAAATCGCTTAGGTAGCGTCTTCGATAATGCAACGTATGTATAGCGTTAAATATGTGAGAACGTAATTTCGAATTTAAGTTAGAAAGGATAAAGGTTAGACAGAATAATCGAAGAAAGAAAGGGACAAAGTTTAGAGTAGGTGCAGGTTGAAAGTAAGATAGAAAAAAAAAAGATCTGGAATAATATTTAATGGCGATAAAATATAACAAAAATAATCAAAAGCAACAGAATAAATCTATTATCGACGAATTAAAGCAAAAGATATAAAATGGCAGATATTAGATTAAAAAGATTTTTTGTTAACACATATAAATAAAGGGAAAGAGAGAGAGAGAGAGAAATCGAAGAAAAAAATGAACAAAAAAAATGACACAGTAGAAATATGAATTAAAATAAATTAAAAATTCAAGTATTAGTAATAAATATGTATGCACATATAAATATAAATAAGAAATCTGTTGCATTGTTTTTCGTTAACTCTCTATAAAACAATTTTTTCAATCTATCTATACAAAAATAATATAAAATGTAACTTATAAATAATCTTTTATAATATTAATATAATTATAATACAATAATTATAACTTATAGTTAGTTATAAGTAATAACTTTAGGTATATTAATCTGTAATATTTTTGTGACAAAAAAATAGAATAAAACGTTAAAAAATATAAATACACACACACTCTCACACACACACATACGATTGTATATAACTTAAAAATTATACGAGTTAAATATGAAAATTATAAAATTATAAAGTGTTAAATACGAAAACAATTCGTTCTTTTATCCTTCAAACTATTTCAATCCTTCCTTCGTATTTTAACGTATACAACTTAAACATATTATATATAAATATGTTTTATATTTATAAATGATTCGTGTAATGGATGTATCACGTGCGTGAAAGTATATGTATAATATTTCGTCAAAATGGAACACCATTGATCGGTGGAAGGCTATTCGAGATCTTGCTTCTCATGCAATATCTTCCTCTCGAAACAAAGTGCTTTAACGGCATGATGAGTTATGTACATAGACAGTTCGAGATATATGACGAGACATGTGATGAAAGAAGGAGAGAAAATGTAAATGAAAAAAAAAAGAAAAAAAAGAAAAAAAAGAAAAGAAAAAATAAAGGAAAGGAAAGAAAAGAAAAAAAAACAGAGGAAAGGAACTCGTTTGATGGTAATCAAACTAAATCGATCCTTCCTCCAGCACAGATAACATATTGGAGGAAGTATTATTAAATAGGATCGCGACTACAGGGTAAATTCAACATATTGTCCCTGTAAATATGTCAATCGGGTAACTTCTTTTATGTCGGATAAAAAAAAGAAAAAAAAAAAGAGAGAGAGAGAGAATTCAAATATGATCAATGACATGATATCTGATTGGTCTCTTATTATTACCATTTCATAAGAATTAATCGACGCAAATGATTTCTATGTTAGGCCCACTGCAAGATCCAATAAGCGATGCGAGAAAAAGTATCATCGAACATGACAGAGTCATAAAGAAAAGTTTGAAAACGCAATATAACACATTGGTGCCGGCTAAAAAAAAAAAAAAAAAAAAAAAATTCATCATCCTTTATTTAATGATTAAGAAGGAGATAATAACTCATGGAAAAATATATTTATCACATTTGATAAATAATATAAGAAAATGAAGAATTTCATAATACATCTATTTGACGATTTAAAAAGTTTCTTTCAACTTTGTATTATAAAAAAAAAAAAAAATGAAAAATAAAAAAAATATAAACAAAAAAAAATCCAAACAATTTTAATAATCTTTTTAATGATAATAGATTCGGCACAAACGTGTTAAATTCGGATTGAGGAAGATGAATCGTTAAAATCGAAAAGATTCGCAAAATCGAATCAAAAACAATTTCATTAACTTACCTTGGAAAGTTTCTCGCCCTCATGATGTGGTAGCAACGTCCTAAGAGATTGGAAACCGGCGTTGATACTCTGCATACGACGTCGCTCGTTGCTGTTGGCGATTTCTCGCCGCATCCGCTTTTCCTGCTCCATGTGGCTACGCGGTGTGACACGTCCAACGTTATTACCACCGCCAGCACCGGTATTACCAGAAGCAACGTTTTGGCCACCTACACGACGAGCTGTTACTGTGTTACTCTTTGATTGTTGTTGTTGTTGTTGTTGTTGTTGTTGTTGTTGAGTATCCGCGGCCTCAACGGCCGCCACGCTCGTCACCGAGCTCTCCTCCACTTTCTCGATACTACTGTAACAAAATATACGAGAATAAAGTATTACGTACTAAATGACGAAAAAAAAGTACAATAATAATAATAATAATAATAATAATAATAATAATAATAATAATGTAAAATTAAAGTTTTCACGTTTTTCGATTTCGTAAAAAAAAAAGAAATAAAAAAAAAGAAAAAAAAAAGACATGAAAAATCATTCATTTTACGTCACAAATATGTATGTATACATATAAAAAAAGGCGGGTAGGGAGAAGAAGGAAAAAAAAAGAAGAAAGATAAGAGGAAAATTTATATAATGTTTATTATTCATTGCTTCGTATTATGATTACTACGAGGTTTTCTTTTTAGTTGCCAAATATAGTCGCCGCGTCAGAACGAACCATCAGAGAAAGTGTGAAAAATAAGGGAAAGCGGCTTTCTTTTTTCTTCTAGAAGCTTTTAAGAAAATTGACATAACGCGTAGACACATCCGTCTTGGTGATGACATCGAACAGAAATCATACTCAAAACGAAAACTCAGGAATATCTATATTGGAAAAGAAGTTATGTAGTGTCATTAAAAAAAAAAAAAAAAAATAAATAAGTAAATAAAATAACAAAAAAATAATAAAATAAAATAAGAAACGATTTGTAAATAACACTATTTAGATGCATTCTTTATAAAAGCACAGAACAATAATAATTTAATAATAAAAGATGGAATACGTCTCGAGCGTGTCTTCTTCAATGATAGGTACATAACGTATATAAAAAGTAGAGTACAAAGAAACGATAGGATTTTATTCAATAAACGAGACAGCGTCGCTCAAATACGGCATTAGATGTCAATCAACGTACGACACAGACAAGGGGAGTGTTTACGTTCGTAGAAAAGCTTATTGAGAAACAACACAGGCATTGGTACGAGCCATTAATGGGTAACGAGACATTCCAAGGAGAATAAAAATGCTTAAGGGAAAAACAAAAAAAAAATAAAAAATAAAAAATAAAAAAAAAGAGGAAAAAATAGAAAAAAATAAAAAAGAACAAAAAAACAAACAAACAAATAAACAATCAAAATAAGAACTTATCATTTTCAACAAAATGTCCAAAATTAAGATATTATTTTTAACATTTTAATTCGGATGCATTTACGAATTAAATAATCATACTAATAAAAAAAAAAAGAAAAAAAAAAAACCATACTTCGAAAATCGCACTAATACAAGGACGATACGTATCTTTCTTCGTGGGTTAAAAATACCATGAATTGATAAGATACATATGTATGTAATAGGTTACATTCGCGTGGCAGCCGTATCTAAAAAGTGAAACTCGGTTAAATGTGTAAAGGTAACCTTCTATTTGCTATTAATATACATACATACATACATACATACATACATACATATATATATATATATGTGTGTGTGTGTGTGTGTGTGTGTGTGTGTCATATATATGCATACATATATATATACATACATATATACATATATATGCACACGCATGTAATCATTCGGACGTAGAGGAGACACGTATGAAATACACGATATACATACAGAAAGAGAAAAATAAAAAGAGAGAAAAAGATAGAAAGAGAAAGAGAAAGAGAGAAATGTGCTTCGTAGTGGTAAATCGTGGATCGTTGCTGACGATATACGCTGTTTTGCTATCTTTCTCGCACACTCGGCTCGCGTGAGTCACCAACAGCTGATGGCTGGCGCCACTCAGCTGGTTGTTACCGGTGCCCGAGCGTCGCTATCTCCAACCGTCGCGATCAGCTGCGCGCGAGTGAGAGAGATAGAGAGACAGAAGCTAGAAAACGCGAACGGAAAGGACGTTCCGCTGACTCGAAGAACACAGAGAGTAGGTAGGATGTCAGTCTGTCTCTCTCTATTTTTCTCTCTCTCTTTCTCTTTCTCTCTGTGTATTTGCCTTGACGAGAGAGGATCTATAAAGTTAGATCGTTGCTCGCGCTCTTTTTCCTTGATCGACGACGTGTACGCGCATGCCGCCTTCGTTCTTCTTTCTTTCTTTCTCTCGTTTTCTGCCACCAATCATGATTTATTCTGTGCGAAGTCAATCGCCTTCTTAGATTTACTAAGAGACTAATACGTCTGCTTTTTCTTTTCTATCTTTTTTTTTCTTTTCTTTTCTTTTCTTTTTTCTTTTTTCTTTTTTCCTTGTCTTATTTCTTTTTCCGTAACTCCGTTTTTTAACATGAATTTATAACTAACGCATATAGATCACTCTAATCATTTCAGATTGAAATATCACGATCTTTTAAATGGGGGAAATGAAAAGCCAGATGCTTGATATGCTTCTGGAATTTCTAATACACTTAAACACAAGTAGTAGACAGGAATAAAACGAATTTAAAAATTTTTAAAGAGCTAAATTTATACAACCTTTCGCGTCCATAAGCCTTTCTTAAACGAAATATTAAGTGTTCTGAAATATTCGTTCATAAATCGTTAAAGCCACAAGATTATTACATTTCTAAATGATCGAAGATATTATATTAATTTGATTGATTGAAATTAAATAAATAAGTATCGATAATAAAAAAATATAAAATTTAATCGTCATAAAACTATACTAATAATCATATAACGTTTTGCTTTAGGTTTTTTTTTTCAACATGCAATAAATGATAAAGAGTCATTATGATTGTATGCCATCGATCTTGATACAAGTTCGATACTTGTACACGATAAAAAAAAAAAAACTGGAATATTCAAACGTTTATAAAAAATCAATTGAGATAACAATCCCCCCCATCCCCTTCCTTTTACGTCCACTCAAAAAAAGAACCTTATTCGTATACTTACGATTACTCTATCTAGTCGTATCACAACCGATTGATAAAGATTGATAGTTTATAACGATAACAAACAGAAAATAAGAACAGAGAAGATGCGCTTGTATAGATCGGGATGATTTTTGAATTGGATTAATGCTATTCATTTCGCATAAACATATCTTTTATTACGTGCAATGATCATATAATAAAACTACCCTTGTTAACCATCTTTGATCTTAACCATTAAATTCATAATAATTTTATATATGTATACCTATTCATTCGATCCCTAAATTCAATAGATACAGGTATTAAAACCGCACAATGATCCTGATTGCTATAAGATAGGGATGAAGGGATAACAAAAGACACGTGAAAAGGGGGAGAAAAAAATGAAGAAAAAAAAATAAGAAAGAACTACGAAAAGAAAAGAAAAAGAAAAGAAAAGCAAAGAAAGGAACAGAACAGAAAATAAAAGAACAGAGAGAAGAAAAAAAGAAAATACGTAGGCTAAAAAGACGCATAGACTGTTCAGTCATGGGATCATGCTATCTTATACGGGATGGAACGCAGTTCAAGAATGGGGATGAGATTGGGAACGACCGGGCATATATTTAGCAGTGTGACGTAAGTCACAATCCGATGGGCGCCACGTTGAGTCCGTCTACGCTATACGTCTTTCTTTTTCTTTCTCTTTTGTATTTCTTCTATTTATAAAATAATTTTTTACCTTTACATTCGCATAATATATAAGTATATTTTAAAACGACAAAAATGATTTTATCTTTTTTTTCTTCCTAATCAAATTCTATTATTACAATTTATTGCAAAAAATTAAATCCGTTTCATGGATTATAACTTACGCTCGAACGTTATTTGTTTTATAATAAAATAGTAGAGACGGCAGGGAGGGAGGGAGGGCGTTAACTTCACCCACGCGTAACATTACGTAGCAAAAAGAAAGAGAGAAAGGAAGTCTTTACGCGAAATAGAAGGCGTTAATCCTGCCGCACCCTCTTCATCCTCTTTCTCCTTCCTTTTTTCCTTCTCCTTACGAGCCACGACGCACGTGTAACGCGGCTTCGAGTTGCACGACAGTATATGGAGCGTGAGAGGTCAACAGAGAAACCATTGTTGTCTGCTAGCGGAGGCCCGCCGGAACTCATCGCCGGTCCGTTCGAGATTATGCATTCGTATCTTTCACGAATCCTCTTCCAGAGATGCGATAAATAATTTCTCCATGATACAATTTTTTTAATTTATTTGTTTCTTGGACGGGGCGGTAACAAATCAACCGGTTAATTTTTAATTTATTTCATTTGTTTATCACAAGCCCCTCCTCCCCCTCTCTCTTTTTGTCTTTTGCAATTTATTATACTAACCATTGTTTATCTTTCAATTTATCAAAAACAAAGGAAAAAGGCAAAAAAAGAAAAAGAAAATGTTATAGGTGCATAAATATAAATGAATATACACCTATGCACGAAACGTGACTTTTTTTGTTTTTTTTTAGACATGAAACAACAAATAAAATAATCCATTTTTTGCGCCACTCAAATGACTATGAAGAATTTATTAATATTCAATATCTTTGAAATAACTCTAGTTATTATTAGTAATACTCGTAACATGTTTGTTCAACTGGTAACATTTTTAATCGAAAAGATTATTCTTAAAAGCGATCGAATTTGCATAGTATGAACCTTTGGAGAAGTTCAAAGTAACTATCCCAACGTTAACATTTTTAATACTTTACAAGAATACCGTAATAAGATAGCGACATATTATACAGTTGCGACAGGTGTTAAGCCCATTCCTAGACGAGGCCGGAAAAGTGCAAAATGAATGCGATACAACGACGTGACATCCAAACGCATCGCGATTCTTTCCGTGTACAAACCACAAA
Organism: Vespa crabro; assembly: GCF_910589235.1. Lineage (NCBI taxonomy): Eukaryota > Metazoa > Arthropoda > Insecta > Hymenoptera > Vespidae > Vespa > Vespa crabro. Next base: position 4,216,517 of record NC_060962.1, read on the forward strand.
GAGGTCGTACACCTATACCTATCCGATAAGAAAATACCGAGACGATCGATTTTAACATATTCATATATACTAGTTGAATATGTAAGAGTTTTCATAAATTTTACTTGGCAATGATAAAATCTTTTTTCTTTTATTCTTTTTTTTTCTTCTTTTTACTTTTAAAATAAAAATAAAATTTTATATTATTATTATTATTATTATTATTATTATTATTATTATTATTATTATTATTATTATTATTATGCATTTTTATATTTATTCATATAACAATTACAAAAATATAGATATAATTCACTGTTGCTGCTTTTAATAATGTAATTCCAATAAATAAATGACAATTTTTTTAAGTAAGAGGTACGTTGCGTGCATCGATATTATTAATTACGCATAATACCCATATATCTACTATATTGTTAATAACAAAAATAAACATGACGTTATAATATTTGTCAAAAAATCTTTCTTGGAAATAAAATGATTCTACTTTTATGACGTGCGATATTCGATATTGTCATACACCATGTTTCCAACTTTTCTACAGACTTTATTTACAACTCTATTTTATCTTTTGCTTCGGAAAATGAGGGAAAACTATAAAGTGCGGCAGGACGAAAGGGACGAAACTTTTATGATTCCACATGACACACGAGAATTCGTTGTCGCTTCGACATGTTTAAGGTAAGTACTCTGTGGTTTCTAGGAAGGTGGAGGAGGGATGGGGGAGAAAGAAAAATAAAGTTTAAATTATGTTATACGTTCGCTCGAAAAGTATCTGCGAATCTTTTCATGACGTTTTTCATCTAATAACTTTCAGATAGACGGGGGAGAGAGGGAGGAGGGCGGCACGTCAAAAAAATTCCATTGGCAGAAAACGCTCTTTTTTTTTCGAATAAGAAAAATAACAAAATAATAAGAAGAAAAAATTCTTATTTTGTTTTTTTAAATAAAATCCATTTAACACGTCAAAACTCAAAAAGAAAGAAGTAATTTTCTATATTTTTCTCTTTCGTTTCCATCGTGAGATTAGATCAATATGAAAGATTAGAAGAAAAAGAAACCAAGTGTGATATGTAAGAAGAAACAAAAAGGAAGACAAACAAATAATATTTCCAAGAACTCTATTCGTCTTCTCTCGTATTTTTCTCATCATCGTTGTCGTCGTCGTCGTCGTCGTCGTCGTCGTCGTCGTCGTCGTCGTCGTCGTCGTTGTCATCATCATCATCATTATCATTATCATCATCATCATCATCATCATCATCAACGTTACGCGATCATTTATGATTCATCTCCTAAAAGGTACACTTTATGTTAGGCCGCCAATTGAGTTGACTATGAGCATCGCATCGCATCGCGTCGCGTCGCGTCGCGACGATGTCAAACATATGTAAACAAGGAATCGAGCTGAAGCACGGTGTGCTTCGAGTTATTTATAGAAGAGTCGATTATTGTGTAACAAACGCGGCTTTTACGTAACACGGCCGTGGTATAACGGCCGATCTCTGTCTATCGTTCTGTCTGTCCGTTGGCCACTCGGTATCACTACTACTACTACTACTACTACTACTACTACTACTACTATTATTATTACTACTACTACTATTATTATTACTACTACTACTACTATTATTACACTTCTACTTCTTCTTCCTCTTCTTTGATACGATAAAGAACTCGCGCGCTTTTTCTTTCCTCTGTTATCGTTCACCTTCTTTATTCCCGTCTTCCCCACATCAATCTGTCTTTTTCTCTCTTACTCTTCTCCTCCTCTTTCCTCTTAACCACTGTTTTTCTCTTATGTTAGCTCTTATCATTAACTTGAATCGTCTCTTACAAGGAAAAATCTCCAATCATGCGCCCGTCCGCGTGTATGTGTATATTTGTGTGTGTATGTGTGTGTGTATATGTGTATTATGAAACTGCAAGAGCAACATCTTAAAGAAATATTTGAAAAATATCTTATAACATTGAATAACATTTTCTGGATGTAACAATTATAATTGTTTGGTATGTAGATACGTAGAAATTAATGTGCTATACGAGATACGACGAATATTTTTTTAAAAAACCACTAAAATAATAGTAACTAATTGCGATGAAACGATAAACGAAAATAAAGAGGGGAAAAAAAGGAAAAAAAGAAGAAGAAGAAAATTATGAACTAAGCATTTTACAAATATCAAATTTTAAAAATGCATTATTGAGCGCAGTTGTGGGAAAAAAGATTCGCGTGTGTGTGTGCGTGTGTGTACATGCGCGCGCTTTTTCAACCTTATTGTCTTACGCGTATTCTTATCAACGTGTATTAATATCAACAAAAACGTCCTTGACATAATTTAAATAGAAAGTTCGTTAGAAAGTTGGTATTTTTTAACATTTAATCGTCCTTCGCAATTTAATTAACTTTCGTAGAATATCGTAAATAATTTTACCAAGGAATAAAAAATACTCTTTTGGAAAACACGTCATAGTGAATAGTGTTACTCTATCGTCAAAAAGTTTTCTCGAATCTGTCCGTATTATTTTGAGTTACTTAACAAATGAAAAATAAAAATAAACTTCGGAATCTTTTTTCTTTTCTAAATATATAGGACGTATCATAATCATATTGTAAGATCATAAAAGAGATTTTTCTAACTTCGACCATTTTACTTCGAGAAATAAAGGTAGAATAAAATAAAATAAAATAAAAAAAAAAAAATAAAAAAAAATAAAATAAAATAAAATAACCTTTTCCAATGGAAGCTATTTTCAAACGGTTAAAAAATAACTTTTCGAAAAAGAAAAAGTCTGCGCGCAAAGAAGAGAAGTTAGCAATGATGTAAGAGCGGACTCGAGATAGAAACAAACAAAAAAAAAAAAAAGACAGAGAGAGAGAAAAAAAATGAAAACGATTGAGAAGTAAAAAACAAATGTTAAAATAAAAATACTCGAAAAAGATGTTAAATATAGTTTCAATGAGATAGAAAGAAAGAAAGAAAGAAAGAAAGAAAGAAAGAAGAAAAAAAGAAAAAATCCAAACTAATCGGCAGAGAGCAAGCGTTTACGGAGTCGTGTGTATATTAGCGAACGTAATAATTCATGAAGTGTCTCGTAAAAGAAAAGATAATAAAAGAAAGAAAAAAGAAAGAAAAAAGAAAGGAAAAGAAAAGAAAAGAAAAAGAGAAAGAGAAAAAAATGAAGAGAGAGAGAGAGAGAGAAAGAGAGAAAGAAAGAAAGAGAGAAGAAAAACAATCGACCGTCGACTGTCCGCGCCATACTTGTTTGGGCGTGAACCCATGGCCGGCGTACAAATTCACGACGCTTTCTCGCGAGCGTACGCGAGCGCGCTCGTTCACTCGAGATTTGCAAAACATAAAGGACGGGACGAATAAAAAAAGCAAGGGAAGAGAGAGAAAGAGAGAGAGAGAGAGAGACAGGGAGAGAGAGAGAGAGAGACAGAGGGGTGAGAGAGAGAACAAAAGCGAAGAAAGACGCGGCAAGGGAACGATAATGGAAGGGGGAGAGAGAGAAAAAGAGGAGGGGAAGGAGAAAAGTAAGGAAGAGGACGAAGAAGGAAAAGGAGGAGAGGAGGGGTTCAAAGAGCGAGCGAGAGCAAGAGAGAAAGAGAAAGAGAAGAGGGGATGAAAAGAGAACGCTAATAGGTCGCAAGCGCGAGAGGAACGAAAAGGAACGACGCAGGTTAAAACGCCGGCCGGCCGGCCGGCTTCTAACAGCTGGTCATCGAAGAGGATGGTAAACTGTTGGCTTTGCTAGAGAGAAGGTAATCTCTTTCCTTGTCGAACTCGCGAGGAGAACCGAACAGAGCCGATAAGCGTCGCCCGAAGATACCTTCTTGTCGTCCACGAAACGGAAGAACGAGTAAGAATGGAAAGGGGAAAAAGGAAGAGAAAGATAGAGAGAGAAAGAGAGAGAGAGAGAGAGAAAAACTACTACAGGGACTTCTCGCGATAGAGACGCGTCACGCATTATATGATACCCAAAGGTAGAAAGAGAGAACCAGTAGTATGGTAGTGGGAGAAGAGATGGAGAAAGAAGGGGAAAGACGCATTGGCAAAGAGGTTCGGTGAGGAAGAACAGCCGATGGAAAGGGCTGGGACGTGTAACTATAGAGGGGTAGAGAGAAAGAGAGAGGGGAGGAAAGAGAGAGAAGGAACGCACACGTTGGCGCGTTTTCCTTTTCTCTCTTTTCATCTTGATTCTCTCATTCTCTTAGAATGTGCGATCGATTATTGTGGCATCGATTAGGACCGAAAGATGAGATCGATGTAATAACTTGAATAAAATAATATTTTTACTAACCCGCAGAGTTCAGCCTCGTGTTCCTCGGTGCTCGCCTCGACGATTTCCTCGAGCAAAATCCGATCGTCGGCAGTGAACACTGACATATCTTGCAGCGCACCGAGAATCCCGGCCCGCGACTCCACCAGCTCCCAGCAGCAGCCGCCGTTGTCGCGGTAGACGCGAGAAAACGTCGCTTCCGCCTCCTCCTCCTCCTCCACCGCTACCGCCGCCGCCGCCTCCTCTTCCTCCTCCTCCTCCTCCTTTTCTTCTTCTTCTTCTTCTTCCACCTCTCGCACGACGACACACTCCACTACGGCCCGGAAAGAGAGAACGCGCGCGCGCGCGCACGCTCTCCTTGACACGACGGCGAATTGTTACGTGCTTATGTCTACGCGTGACACGCGACAGACGAGAACTCTCTCTCTCTCTTTCTGTCTTTTTTTGTCTCTTTCTTTACCCCCTTTCTCTCTCGCTCTCTCTCTCTCTCTCTCTCTCTCTATTTCTCTCACCTTATTTTACAAGATTTCTCGACGAACTCAAACCGACACAATGAGGACGAAATTGAGACGTCGATGATAAAACGAGCGGGCTCGTCACGACTGTAGTGGCAATGCACTGAGATATTCCACCATTGAACCAGTCACTACGGCGCGCGCGATCCTCTCACACACAACGGCCGAACGCGTTTTGTAATGGCGATCTTTGGCGGGAAACAGCTGAGGGCCCCCACGACGCGTCGCGAATCACTCCGCCGCCGCCGGTTTCAGGGCCGTCCGTAGACGCCGGGCCCGTTGAGCGCCCTCTATCTCGGATGTCTTCTCGCCGGCTTTCTCGACTATTGTACTTTCTCCCTCCTTCAAACTGTTTCACTTTTTTATCACTCCTGTTCTATCCTACCGCACTGTGTCTTGACTTTTCTTTTCTTTCTTTCTTTCTTTCTTTCTTTCTTTCTTTCTTCTTGCCACACCTCGTTTCTATTCGCCTTCGATTAACGTCTTTTATCGAATTTAATTCACGATGTATGATTATTTCAATCGACGCTCATTAAAGACGTAAAATAATTTTGGAAATTTTTTTCTAACACCCACAAATATATCGAAAAAGTAACACACCGGTAATAACACGCTATCGTAGTTAACGATACACAGTTTGCTCACCGTGAACGCACCGTCGAATGTACGTAATGCTTTGCTCTCTCATTCCGACATGTCGCACCGCGTAGTACCGTTTTACCAAAGCACACCGCCAGAAACATGCTGCGACCGCACGAAGAAAACTCTTTTACACTTGGCCTCGCGATATGTCAAGGACACGAAATTGTGTATCGAAAACGGCACACCTTCCCGTACGAAAGCCGCACCAACTCAAAGCGACGAGGCGACGCATTGACGAGCGTGCGTGAGACTCGACGGGACGATTACGTCACCCTTCGAAAATCTAGTCTATCTCTCTCTTTCTATCTCTATCTCTTTTTCTCTCGTACACACGTATACATACATGTACAGACTCCCTTCTCTCTCAAGAAGTTCGATGGCCCGCGCTCGGGGCGATTCGCGCGCTTCGCGCTACCCTGATATCGAGGACCCTTACTTCGGACCAATCCGAAGCTGACTCGTCCCTCCTATTCTTATTTTCTTTCCTTCTCTTTCTCTTTCTCTCTCTCCCTCTCTGTTCCTATCTCTCTCTCTCTCTTTCTCTCTCTCTCTCTCTTTCTGACACATACGACTAAAGCTTAGCGCCATACATCCCGTGTTCAAGTTTTCTTTCCTTTCCTATCACCGTCCTTAACTCAGATACTTCGATCGTCCGACAGGAACTATTTTCACATCGCGCAGCTTTACGCTAAAGGAATGATACGGCCGCGCGGGAAACATCTGCCAGCTGGCGGAGGCTCCGCCCATAGAATACGCCAGTACCCCCACCTCGCGGCAATCCTTGTGCCGCGCCGTCGCGTATACGCCCGCGCGCATACACATAGAATTCTATAGCGAGAGAGAGAGAGAGAGAGAGAGAGAGAGAGAGAGCTAGAATAGTGCTGCTCGTTAGGTGCTACTCCTCTCCCTTCTCCACTCCCTATCAGCGCTTCCTTCATTATCTTCTCTCGTCACGATTATACGAGAGAAAAGAGAGCAGCGCCACGTAACGTGAGAATCATCAACGATGAGAGCTCCCAAGTACGCGCGTACTCAAGCGCACATATTGATATATGCAGGGCATGCGTTTTGCCAAGCTTTACCACGCGTCTTTCACGATGTCCTATAATAAAAATATATAAGATTCGCGCACTTTTCATTCGATCTATAAACTTCGAGATTCGACGTACTTTTCCTTCGGTCATAAAGATCGAGCGATAAAAAAATCTTGCGCGGGCTTCGTAGAATCTGCGTGCAAAAATTTCAAATTTGTTTTTAGATAATTCGATATTTACTTGAAACTTTGTGAGCTTTATACTCATTTAATGTTAACCATTTTATTTTTAATATGACGAAGATAGAAGGAAATGTACGTAGTTCGAATGCACTATGTTACCATCGTTTCTCAATATTCGTTTTTTATTATCTTTTATTATGTGAAATAAAATGAAATATTTTTTCTTATTTTTTTTCTTTTTTTGTTATTATAAATACGATGCACTTAAAAGTTTATAATTCTTTACTATGATTTATATGGAATGGTACTTAACGCGAATGGAACAACCCTTACACTATTTTATGTAAACAATGTACTTCCATCATTATTTGCATGTTTCTTTACAATATGTGTAAAACATTAATCCTTAATCAATTCTTACTTACTTTTATAAAAAAGAAATATATGTATTAATAAGCTTATAGAAAAAAAGAAAATAGTGTAAATGAAGATTCGCTTCAAATCTATCATACTGATAAATACTTTTATCATTCAAATACGATTATCATTCAAATTTGTGAACTGTATTCATATTTATTTCCCATAGCTTGAATTATAAGTAAAAAGAAATATATTACACTTAATAGATGATAAGTAGCTGATACAATTGCCTATGGGTTACAATATTGAATACAGTTTCTGTGCTTCTAGCTTGTTTTAAATAATCTATTTTTCTTTTTACGCATGCTACTTAATATAAGTTTAACATATGCAAAGCAAACCGCAAATTTAGATTGAGGCATTAAAATATGAATAGATAATTTACAATGCATATTTTAATTTTCATCTACTAATTTTAAAATAAACCCAGGTAATATATGCAGATGGCATATATGGAAATAGATTATGTCTTTGTTAAGAGCAAACAACAGAATTTCTACTTTTTATCGCAGCAAATATCACAGGCTGCATTTATAATCTATGTATAATTTATTTTTATGATCAATGACTTATATTTCCCCGCACCATATATCCTTTTACTCATGTTTCTTTTGTATCCTGTTAGTAATGTCTATTTAATGATTGCAGTAATACTATGCAGGTGTTGTAGTATACATTAAATGATACTCAAATATTTGGGTTGTCATAGATTTTATGTGTTTGTCATACTATTCTTGAATAAAAATTTTTGAGAACTTTGGCAGCTGTCAAAAAGCATATCTTTTAAAATCTTTTTTTCATATTTTTAAAACCCTATATCTGAGTCTCGCGACTGATTTTCTTTATCCTAACTTTGGTTTCAAACCAGTTAAATTGTTGTAATCCAAATTTTATGGCTATGATGGCGTTTTGTACTTGTAGTCGCATTGTTAAATAATGAAAATAGAATAAATATTGTAGTTGTTTTTGCTTTTTCTATTTCATTTTGTGTAAACTTGTTATTTAATTAATCAAAAAACATTTATCCCCTATTATGAAAAAAGGATCAGATTGTAACAATCCTATATATTTTTTGCTAACATTTCCTTATCTATTCTTTCAGAATACATTTCATAAATTTTAAAAATCTGCAAAATATAAAAGAAAATGAATATATCATTTATATTTTAGTATGAACATTGTGATAAATTTTTTTCTATTCTGAACATCATACTGTATTTCGTAATATATTCAAACAATTTCAATACTAACCCAAATGTAAAATTTAATATGTTTTGCTATATCCAGTTTACATGTTAAAAAAACATTTTTAAACTGTAACTTAGAGATTACTCGTTCATGAGAAGGTTGTACAATCAATGGATTATTTACGTGTGTATTTATCAACAAAATTTTTTTAAATGCCGGGTATAAGGTACAAGTTCGAGTTAATTGCTACAATGATTCCAAGAACAGTGAATAAATAATAAGAGTAACCTGTGTTACTCTGTGGTACTAAAATAGTATTTTATGAGTCAAAGCTGAATTATTCTTATATTTTATCTATTTTCTTTGATTTACTGTATTGACGAGTAAGTTGCGCGTGAATATTGCGTATCTTAATGTACGTTCATACAAATGCATCAACCAATGGTAATAATTGTTCTGTGCAATTAACACCATCTAAATTTTTTTTATTTGTCACAAATGTATTAATATTGTATTGTTCTAAAAATAATATTTACAAGCAGAAAAGTCGATAACTTACCATTCCATTAGCTATATACAAATACATCAATAGAAATTGTAATCTGGCACAAATCAATGAAGGTCATTAAACTATACTGAATAATTCAGATATCAATGATACTTTGATAGTCATAATTATTTATGAAATTATATCATCGACAAACAAATACTATTTTGTACTTTATCATATTACATTATTTTATCTTATTTGACTTATTTTGTCTACTTGTAATCTGTAATACAGAATTTGTATATTTCTTACATTTCATTTCTAATTCTATTTCAATGAAAAACATTTCTTTGTGACTTTACCGATAGATGGCTGGTGCATTTGTATTCAATCGATTTAACTGACTCATGGATTTACAAATTATGGCAATACAGGGAAAAGAACTCACTAGAATGAAAACCTGTTATGTAAAATAAAATCACATATTTATAAATACAAACAAATTCAAAATGCATATATAAAATCTTATCTACATATCAAGGTTATATGAAGTATTTTGTATTATTCTGTACATAATTTTGATTTCAAATTGTTTGCTACACAAGATATTCTAATTATTTCACAATTTTATATCAAATAAAATTCTGTCCTGTTTTATTTTATAGAATATTTTATAGAATATAAAAAAGAAAGATATTTCATTACTTGCTGAGACAAATTATTGACAGGATATTTTTTATTAAGAATATATATTAAAATAAAAGAGGCTATTAAACAGAATGCAACTCAAATATAACATACGACGTCAAACGTATCCATATGCCTTACCTGTAAATCCATGTTTAATCTATTTCAGTTGGAACTTATTCATAATATCAGCTATATACTAGGTATGTTATAATAATTTTTTCAGTCCTAGTTTCAATCTTTCCTGAGCTGGATTTACTTTGATTTTTAATTGCTGAATAAGATCAAAAATTTTTAAAGAAGGTCCAACTTTGAAACCCGTTAGGTTTATTATTTGGTCCTTTGTAAGATTTAGCAAAGTCTTTCCATCAATTTTGCGTTTGCTAAAATTGTCACAGTATGTTGCACAATCATTGACACGGAGAAATTGAGCAACATCAAAAACATTCCATTCAGATGGCACCAAATCACCACAATCTGAACCCTTTGGAACAACATCTGCTAACCTTGGAATATATTTTGTATTTGCTGAAGTTACCTAAAATGAAAAATTTTTAAATCATTTTTTTAATATTGTTTTTTATACCAGCGAACGTTATAATCGAAAATAAAAATTACATTAATATATGATGTTGCAGTTCTCTCTTTGGGTGGTGGTGGACTTTGCACGTCACTTTGTGTATCACTTAATGCCTGACCTTGCCCACTTGTTGGACTAGGTAAAGTTTGATCAGGACCAGCAGGTTCTTCTGCCGGTTCTGGCTCTCTACTTCCTTGTTCCGGTAAACTCTCAAGATCACGTTCTCGTTCGATTTTTGTGCCTTGTGCCGGTTCTAATTCTCGTTCACGTTCACGTGCCATACTAATGCGTTCACTGTGACGAGGTAGTATATTTTTTGCGCAAGATACCTTGCTTCCTTTTTTTAGTTTTCTCTTAGCTTTACGTTTAAGGCCTCTTGGTGATTTTACTAAAAGTAAATAACACTTGTGTATAAATAGAGAAAAAATAATTATAAATATTTATAATTATTATATGTAAATATTTAGATACATTAAAATATATATAAATTAGTATTAAATATATATTAGTACATAAATAAGTACCAGTAGGACTAGTGTTTTTAGTGAGTACACGGGGCCCCTCTAATTTATGATCTACAAGGTCACACCAACCAACTGGATAAATATCTGGACTCTGACAATCTAACCATTGATCATATTCATCCTCCCAACCATCAAAATGTACCCTCAACAACCGACCGATCACTCTGGTAATAGTAGCAACACATACTAATCTAGGGTCCATCAAATCAGCAGCTTCAAGCCTCATACCTTCAATGAATCCATGCTGGGGTATTTCCTATAATACAATGTTGATGTTATTTTTTCAAATATTTTAATTCCATTTAAACTTCAGTTTATGTTATTATAGTCACCCTGTTAAATAACTGTACAGGTGCTGGTATTGTGTTTGTTTCTATCAAATATGCATCCCATGTAAACGTTGTTGAATCATAACCTTTTGGTGGTGTAAGTGGTAGGCCATGCTGAGAACAAAACCCAATTGGAAAGATACAGGGAGAACATGAATGATAGCAAAACCAATCAGCACCACTTGCATCTTCGTCATAACTATCAATACGAATCATAATATAATCTTCTTTTAGAACTTGCATAACTGTGGCCGCACAGATAGCAGAAAGATTAAGTGGATCAATAGCTTCCATTTTCATTCCTTCTCTAAAAGTATATCCAAGGTGTAGATGATGATTCTTTGGCACATGAAAAAGACCATCTGTAGCATCATCTTCGCACAATTTTACTTTTGAAACACGTTCTAGATAATCAGGATATGCATCCAACGATTGTCCTATTCTCTTTGCCCAACCAACAGGATGTATAAGAGGAGAGTCTTCATGACACCAGAAACCATTATCTTCAGGCGGTGAATCATAATATCTCACGTGCAATCGCTTACCAACAATCTTCTGTATTGTAGCTACTTTAACTTGAGAAATTCTGTTTTTATCTACCACTTCTAAATGAAGTCCGCATCTGAAGCGAGATTTCATACTGTCATTAACTTTATTATAGAAATTAGTTGTTAATGTCCTTGCACCGGTTAATCGTCTCCTTAAAAAGTCCTTCCAGTCTTTGTACTTGTTAGCAATTGCTGTGAAAAAAATATAAAATGATATTGTATAATATTTCTAATACAGATGCGACTATGTTTTATTTTATGATAATCTAATTTTCTTATAATATAAATTTCCACAGGTAAGCATAAATATATAATACAAATAATCATATGGTATTTACTGTTTGGTGGTATAAGTGGTTTTCCAATTGTAGCACACCAACCAACAGGATGAATGTCGTTAGAACAAAGTGATACCCAAAAATCTTTATCTGCATTATGGCCAAATCCCTCATACCTTAACAGAGCTCTATATCCCGATATACGTAATACAGTCGCAACCCAAAAAGAGTCTGGAAAAGCTTCACATACTTCGTCACAGTCAGTATTTTCAACTTCAACTTTCATACCCACTGTTATGTTATCCCATATTTCAGATATAGGTGCCTGTATCAATAAAATTTTATGACATATTACTTGTAGATCATTATCTTAAGATTTACATATTTAAATCTTAAAGATTTACATATGTATATTTAATAAAATTTAAAAAAATAATTTCATAAAAGATTTACATGTTTAAAACAAGATACTGGTGCAGCACAAAATCCAGGTTCAACCAAATGTGGTGTCCAGTCATAAGAGCCAGCCATTTCTGCTGTTCTTTTCCTTCGTACTGGTAAATCTTCTGGCATTACAGGTTCTGCTATAACTTTCTCTTCTTCTTCTTTGATAGAATCGTTCAACTCAGTTTCTTTTTTTATCACCTAAAAAAAATTGTTCATTGAATAAATTTTATTTTTTCCTAGCTCTATTAAACTTACATCTTTTGAAGATTTTGTATTAGTAGGAGACTTTGCATTCATAGCCGTTGTTGGTTCTACTGGATATGATGGGCTATATGTTGAATCAGCAGTGGAAGCAGTATGTTCTGAAGAACGTGCACATGCTCTGCTACAAAATCTTCGTTCTTTTGTATAGAATGCATGTTTTACTCCTATAGCACCACATTTTTCACATACAGCTGGATAAAAGAAAAAAATTGTTCAATGTATTGAAAACATAAATAGACATAAACTATACTGCTTTACAATTCTTACCTATACCATCTTTACGAATAGGAATGAAGTTTAAATCAGTATGTGGTTGATAAGCAATCGGTGTTTTTAGAATAAGACCAGGATGTTTTATAGGCTTTATTTTACGATTTCGTAGCAACGGTGAACCATCATGAGTAGTTTGAGTTGCTACATTACTTACTACCTGTTCCCTATCTTCATCAGCCATATAATCTTCTAATGTTAAATATTCACTCATTTCTTGTCTTTCTGATTGTGAGTCATATTCCTAATAAATAGATTTAGAGTTACATAACAATTAAATAATTGGCATAATATTATAAGTATTTTTATTAGAAGAGATATGACTCACTTGTTGCATCTCTTGTGTATCCATAGTTTCCATAGCTTCATCAGGTTCTGAGCATTCATTAGGATATTGTGGTGCTAAATATCGTACCATTGCTGTAGGAGCAATTTGATGATTTCTAAGATCCTCATATGCATGCGAGCCATGAGAAAAAAATGGACTTTCACTTTGACGAGGGTCTAACATAAGCTCATGTGTAGGTTCTCCATGTACCATCATGTCCCCCATCCATACCATCCCTAATTCTGGCATTCCAGGGATGGAAGCATAAACTAAATTCATGCAAACATCCATTCTTATATTCAAATAATGATTTTAACATTATTTATAATTAAATTAGTGATATATTTTCTCTACAATATTAAACATTTTAAACAATATGTTTAATATTAAATCTAGTGTAGAAACCAAATTTATAAGAGAGAGAGAGAGAGAGAGAGAGAGAGAGAGAGAGAGAGAGAGAGAGAAAGAGAGAGAGAGAGACCTAAGCATTATAATTTATTTTCTTCACTCACTAACAAATAGATTATATATTTAATATATAATTATTCTTATTATAGAATAGATCGAATATCAATACAATCATACATGTTTAATAAAGTGAATTTGAACGAATTCAAATAAAATGAAAATACAAAACATGTTTTAATATGTCGATATAAGTACGAGAAATATTATTTAACCTTAATTTACAGTTTATTGCTTTTAAAATTAAAATCTTTGACCCTTATCAATATCCGTATAGGTATAATCATTATAAAATTGCTAATTATGATGGTCGAAGGTACTTAATATATTTCGAAAACACATACGAACCATTCGGAGCTTGCATGTCCATGACAAAGCGTTCTTCGTTAAATCTGTCAATGCTTTTAACCGGTATTACCGTCCTTTATGTTTCTTACATAGTATCTGTTCCATCTCGATTGATGTATAATACACCATTCATAAAAAACACAGCTAGCCTATTTAGAGTCGCTTAATACCTATTCATTTTCCAAGACATCGTGAACAATAGGGCAAAACATTAGGCGGTAGGCATTCGCTTTAACACTACTGATCTCATCTCACTTTTCAGTGCTGACAATCTTTAGGAAAACAAAACTAGACGATACGTTTGAAATAAATTCACAATCATTTTCAAATTTTTTCACTATTTTATACAACGGGTCATAAAATATATATATATGTATTTATATATATATATATATATATATACGTATACACATATATATATATTATATCAAATTATAAAATCTAGGTATTTACGAATGATATATATTACACTGGCTATGTTACAATTGGAAATTACTTATATTATTATATTATTATGTGAAATTATAACTAATAAAAATATTTTATAACTATTATCTCATCGATATAATCAGATATTATAAGTACTACATATTTACAAATATATATATATATATATATTACACACAACACACACACATACATGTGCTTATGTAATATTAAATATTATCTACATACATATACACATATATATATAATATATAATGTGATAGAAAGAATTATAATAAAAAATAGGAATATTTTTCTTTCATTTGTAAACAAAACGTAATAGAATGCAATAAAACTATGTACATAATGCTATGTATATATATATACATAATGTAAAAAGAATCATTATACAAATTTACTTGTTAAGTAAAGAAAACTAGTCTAATTGCGCAGTTAAATATAGTTGAATTATAACCTAACCATTATATATTTTTTATTAACAATCTATAATATTAATACCAAATAATATATAATAATAAAAAAAAAATAATCACATTATTGAATTAAAGGTGAACACAAATATTTGTAGAGTATTTGCATTCTCACCTTTTTTGTTTAATTTCAAGGTAAGCACGTATTGTTTTATGTAATATAATATTTAATATAAAAGATTATAACAACGAATTTTATTAATATATTTGTTTCAAAGTATTTTAAATGTGTGTGTATGAAAAAAATTACTCTATAAATACTTTTAAGTAAATTTAAAAGTACTTGTGAGAAATTCACGAAGAATAATCTGTACATTTTTATAAAATCGATTCATTAATTTTTACAAATCGCAATTCAATTAACAAATTCTTATATATAGTGATTAGTGATGGAAGGAAAACAAAAATGTGAAGAATTGAAATTATCTGTACCATGGGGACATATAGCTGCTAAAGCATGGGGTCTGTCAACTGATAGAAGAATTTTAGCAGTACATGGAATTTCAGATAATGCTGGTACATTTACCAGAATTATTAAGTATCTTCCAAAAAATTATTATATTGTATGTATAGATTTACCAGGACATGGATTTTCATCACACTTTACTTCAGGAATACCACTTAATTATTTTAGTTATGTACTTTCTATATATCATGTATTAAATGCATTAAAATGGGATACTTGTATTTATATGGGCCATAGTTTTGGTGGTCACATTGGTACAATGTTTTCTATTCTCTATCCCAAAATGATTGAAAAATTAATATTATTGGATTCTTTAATATCGCCTCCGGTAGCAAATAAAGAACTTGTATCTCGCTTACGAGAAGTTTGTGATATTACTATTAAAGCTAACACAAATAAAACTCCTCGGTTATATACTAAAGAAGAAGTATTATATGCTTTAAGATGTAAAAGATTTTCAGCATTAAATTCAAAAGCTGCAGAAGCATTATACAAGAGAGCTGTAACAAAAGTTAATGATCTATATAAATATAATCGTGATATTAGATTAAATACATTTATAGTACCTTTTTTTAATATAGATCAATCACTAACATGTATTAAAGAAATTTCAATTCCATGTATGATTATTGTATCAGATTCTGAAATAGACTTATACAAAGATATATCATATATGTTAAAACAAATACTAAACACTTATATCTCTGTTATTTATGTAATTGGGAATCATGATGTCCATAATAATTATCCAGAAAGAATAGCATCATATATATGTAATTTCTTGGATAGTAATATTAAAAGCAAACTTTAACAGATGATATATTAAGAATTTTAAATAAATAAAATTGTACTTATGGAAAGCTGATGATATATTTGATGTGGTGATAGGATATTGAATAAATGCAAATTTATATATATTAGTTATTAAATTAAGGAAATTAGGGAAAAATATTATATTGAATTTAGGAAAGGTGCCTTATAAATATTATATGTTATTAATTGTTTTATAAACTTCGCAATTTTTTATTATGAATTTATATACAAATGATAAATGTTTTCTTATATATAATGTTTTGGTTTTTTATATATTAAATTATTATATGTAAAAATTTTTTAATGTAAATTATTTTATTTTGATCCACATATTTATAATTGCAGAAAAACACTTATTTATAAAACATATATTAATTATGTTACTAATTTCATAATATTATATTTTCATTATTTTGTTATATAATTGTTATAAAATAAAGTCATATTTATAAAACTAAAAATGCACATATATATAATTCAGTACTTCTTGATTCATTCAGTAATCAACTTGATACTTACTAGACCTTTGACTTGTTGTATTTTAATATTTACTTCATTATCTGCTCGAATAATGTTTTGCAATTCATCTTCTAACACTAAGGCCATGTGATTCATAAAAGAATCATTTCTTTTTGTATAATGTACATGATCTGATGTAAGTTCAATTTTATACCAACAAATAAGAGCATTTGGATGTAATTGCTTATTATTATTGCCTATTTTTTTTAAATTTACAACAGATTGTGTCTTTTCATTTTCTTTTATTTCTATTAATGTATATACTTCAGATAAAGGTATATAAGAATACAGACTTAAATTTAAGTCAAATATTTGATCTATCTGCAACATTAGAATTTTTTTAATGCAGATTTAACTCATCATAGACTATAGTATATTATTATATAATCTTACAAGTAGATTACCTTATATTCATTAATATATTCTGCAATCTTATAACTTGAATATGCATCTTTAATATTTGTCATAATATTAATATATTCATTATTATGCTACAAAGAAAAAATTCTAATAATCATAAATTGAAAAATATTATTTTATTCTTAATAATATATACCTTATGAAAATTTGATTTATTCGATGTATTTTTTTCCCACTGAATATTTGCATCTTTTACAGATACTATTTTAGGTAAATCTTCTGAGAATATAAGTTGTCCCATCAAAAATACTTTCTCTGGTAGTATAATGCCTTCTGGCTTTAACAAATAGCTAAAATATGTATTTCTAATTATTTTATTAAGAATATACAAGACAAGCCACAGTTAATTATAACAGTCTTAATATGCATATAAATCATTAGATATTATCAATATTTATGTTAATGATATCGGTCATTATAAATTATCGAAATAATTTTGAGATTATAAAAAATAAAAGATGACATTTTACCTGAAAAGTTCATGACAACTATCTTGGCCCCAATCTTTTAGTTCTCCCTTCATATCAAAATTATGAAAAAGTATAATATCTACAGGATGTTGAATTTGACGATAATCAGATACAGCATAGGCTGTTCCTTGAATTTCATTTTCTTTAATAATTTGTTCAACAAGATGACAAAGTATTAAATTACTACTTTCATAATATAAAATTTCACTATGTTTATTTTTTTTTAATTGCATCAAACCGTAGATAGGAAATGGTGAGGTATCCAAAATACAATTTAATTTTCTAGTTTCATGAGATTTGCTAATTTGAATAAGAGATTTAATATATTCAAGATCATTAAGGAACATTATTATTTCTCTTGGTAAACGATATGTACATTTAGAATCAATATCAGATTTGAATGTGCTTAATGTGTAAGAACACTTTAATTTTCCATTATGTACTTCAGTCTTAATCGTTAAGTTATCACCTTCTTTACAGACTGCTGGAATTGTTGGAAATACAGCCAGTTGCCAACAAGAATTTGCTTCTGATGTATCTATTACAATTTCTTCATCAAGATGTAGTTTGAACCAAGTTACCAATCCATCTATAATACCATCATATCTGCATTTGACACATCGTATAGCCTTTATGCCATCTTTTGCAAATTCTTGTAATTCATACATGTTATTAAAATTAACATGTAATAATACTTGTGGTTCTGTTATATGATTTATTTTAACATTTTCAAGATTTTCTGTATCATAATATTCATCGTCTGGTATTATAAGCACATTATCAAAACTAAGAGAGCATTCTTCTTTTATTTTGTTAAATAAAACTGATGACCTGTATCGTATATATTCACATTCAACAGCAGCCATGTAAAGAGTGGCTCTCATAGGTATAACCATTCCATCTTTACTTAAAATATTTTTGTGTGCATTAATCATAGATGGTATTATTAATTCTCCAAACAAACCAGCATCAAATGTTTCAGTTACTATTAATTTCAACCTGAAAAAAAAATTAATAACTAATTTTTTACAATCAGAAATTTAAGTTTTAATCTTTTTTAGTAATTCAATCAACCTTTCTGGAATATCGTCTGGTATTCTAAGATTTGAAGAAAGCTTAGGTATCAATTTTATATCTTTTGCATCATTGCGCTCAAACACATTTTTTGCTATGTTAACCATTACTGTTGAATATTCACATGCATAAATGTTTTTGGCTCCTGCATCTTTTGCATATAAGCTTAGAAGACCTGTGCCAGTTCCTACATCTAAAACGGTGTCATAGCCTTCAGAAATTCTTTTATGTATTGCTTGTGCAAATGCATTATTTCTTTGCTTATCGTTCAACATTGGAAAGTGCCATCTAGCTACAGCCATACTATGTGCATTTTGCAAATTTCGTTCTGCAGGTAGAAAAGTAGGATCAACTCTCAAGGCTTTTTTCAAATAAGGTATTGCTCTCATAGGATCGTTATTCCTTAAACAGCATAATAATAAATTTTTCTATCCAAACAAGAATGTCTTATACAATTTATATCTATATATTAAAGAATCAGATGGTTATGTTTTAAAATTAAAGTATAACAATAGATATATAAAATAAGCTAATAAGATCTCAATTTTTTGAAGTTGTTAGATATTAATCTATAGATCTAAAAGCATGATCTCACCATAATTATTACCTTAGAAGATGCGCTGCAAAATTATTTAGCATACGTGGATTATTTGGATAAATATCTAAAGAATGTTTATAACATAACAGAAGATCAGAAAACCTATTATTGACCTCCAATTGCATACACCATTCACCTAAATATACATTTGTTTCATTGTAAAGAATACAAATGATATAAACAGAAGACAAACAATATATACAAGATACATAACAGTATATAAATAGACAAGACAAACTATTTATAAAAACATACATAACACATCTGTAAATGCTTCCTCTATTTCTGCTCTTTTTGGAGAACATAATTCTGCTACAACAGTATAATAAGCATAAGCCTTTCCAACATGGCCAAGACTGTCATGATCCTTTGCCTTTCTCAAAGATTTTTCTATTATATCTTTTACTTCCATTTCCATCCTTAAAATATAATAAAATTAATCTTTTTATTACGTAAATATAAACATATTTACATTCGAATAACTTAAAAATATGACTGTATATCCAAAAAATCAAGTCAATTTCAACAAAAATATGTACAAAAAATTATATATGAAAGAATATATTCATAACAAGAAATCACGTGTGTAAATTAGAAAAAAAGATCATATATAACCTTGTTGTATATATTTGTACCAAATAAAAACATTAACTTTGAATTTGGTTGATGAGTTTTATGATTACACATACACAAACAGAGATAGCGCTGTCAGCTTAGTAAAAATAAAAAATAGGGTGGAGAAATAAGATTTAAAACAAACGTGTTATAATAAACTGTGCTTATTAGTCATACGGTATGAAAACAAAATATTTGCGCCTGACGAACATATATATATATATATGGTTATATACTGTGACAGTTCCAATAAATAAGTAAATATAAATGACATTGAATAATTAAAATAATAAAAAATTCTAAAAAAAAAAAAAAATAAGAATAAGAAATATATTATGTTATCCCATCAAAAATAAATACAGGTAGTTTCAACTTCATGAATTTCCGTCATGTTATTCGTATGTTAATAGGTTAGAAAAACTTCCCAATTTTTATACATATCTATAAACCATTTGTATTGGAATTTCTCTTCAATATATATATTTAGTCATATAAAAAGATCGTTGTTAATGATTTTTAACATGAATTTTAACGTATACGTTATTCGCGCGTATTGTCGTCATCCAATCATCGTTGATGAACGTTATGTAGTCTTGCTGCCGAAAAATGTCTGTTTGTGGTGTTCTTTTTCCTAATCTCGCATGCGAGAATTAACACACTTCGATTGGAGTACAAGTGATGTTTTTTGAACTATTTATCAAGTGGAAGTCTTAAGGTTAAGAATGTTGCGAATACTTAGTTTAAAATCTTTCCAAACCCCACAAATTTTTATTAAAAATCGATTATGCGAGGTGATACAATTTAGAAAACTCAATTTATTAGAATATCAAAGCAAAGAGCTTTTAAGGGACTGTGGTATATCTGTACAAAATTTCGCCATCATTGATGATTTAAACAAAGCCAGCTCTGCTCTAAAGAATTTATGTTAGTATAATTTTTTTTCCTTTTTTCATCATATTTTATACATCTATAATAAAATATACCAATTTTTTTTCGCTTGTGTATTATTAATAATTTTCTTGATTATGACAATTTTGAGACCAATGAACTTTTTGTTTCTTTTGTTTATCTTCCAGATGCAAATGAATATGTTATCAAAGCTCAAGTATTGGCAGGAGGACGTGGTAAAGGATGGTTCAACAATGGTTTTAAAGGTGGTGTACATCTTACAAAGGAGTAAGTTAAAATAAATGTGTAAAGGTATTTTATATGAAGTGGCTTATACAAAATGTTACAAATTATTCTTGATAAATCTACTACAGCGGCTAATTTAAATTATTTTGTGATATTGAATGACATAGGGAACTGATCATTTAATAGTAATAAAAAAAAAATTAATTTCTTAAAATTTAATAATTAATAACAAGAAGGTTCTAGTGTCATTTTTTTTTAATACAATTCAATGTATATTACGAAACCAAGACAATAAATTTACTGTTTACAAAGGATTAAAATAAGAGTTGAAAAGTTTAAAATTTTTCTTTAAAGATTTGTTGGAACTTGACATGAATTTAATAATGGACTTGTTTTCTTTTTTTCGTATTCAATGAAATCAATAATAAATTTAATATCACTTTTTAAAAACTTGCACTTTTAATTATATTAAATGTATATTTAATGATTATGAATGTAATAATAATAATTTTATATTTTTTATACGTTAAACATTTAAAATATTATTATAGAGATAATAGTTGCTTTTGTTTAATTTTTTATGTTATTTTGAAATATTTTTTTTTTAATAGTCCCAAAGAAGTAGTAGATGTTGCAAAGAATATGTTAGGTCATCGGCTGATTACTAAACAAACTTCAAAGGATGGCATTCTGGTACAAAAAGTTATGATAGCTGAATCTGTTGATATTGTTTCTGAAAAATATATTTGCATTCTGATGGATCGACAACATAATGGACCAGTAATAATCGCCTCTCCACTGGGTGGTATGGACATTGAAGCTATTGCTAAAGAACAACCTGAATTAATAAAAACTGTACCATTGGATATATATAATGGGATTAATGATGCTATTGCCAAAGATATCAGTAATTTCTTAGGATTTAGTGACCCAGAGGTACATAAGAAAGCAATTTACGAATTGAAGAGTTTATGGAAATTATTTGTTGATATTGATGCTTTACAAATTGAAATCAACCCATTAGTATTAACCAAAGATAAACAAGTTGTTGCAGTAGATGCCAAAATTTCATTTGATGATAATGCACAATTTAGACAGCAAGAGCTTTTTGCTTTAGAAGATACTAATGAAAAGGATCCAAGAGAAGTAGATGCATTACATTTTAATTTAAATTACATCGGAATGGATGGGAATATTGGATGTTTAGGTTGATATTTTACAGTAATATATGCATGTTTTTATAGTATATCGATTATTTATAACAGCATAATTTTTATTATTTTTATTTTCAGTTAATGGAGCTGGTTTAGCTATGGCAACAATGGATATTATCCAATTAAATGGAGGAAACCCTGCTAATTTTTTAGATGTAGGTGGAAATGTAAAAGAGGACCAAGTTTATCAAGCATTTCGTATTTTAAATGAAGGTATGCTTATAGATTGTTATTATTTTATATGTATAAAGTATTTTTATGATATAATTAATTTTTTAGATCCAAAAGTAAAAGCTATTCTTGTTAATGTATTTGGTGGAATCGTAAATTGTACTACCATAGCAAATGGAATTATAGCAGCTGCACGAAATTTAGGTCTTAAAATACCTCTTGTGGTTCGATTAGAAGGTAATCATTTTTCAATAACAGAAACAAAAACATTTATTGCAAAAAATGATCAAATCAAAAAACAATATTTTTCACAATTCAATGACAAATATATTTTTTATTGAAAATTATGATGTTAGTTATAAAAATTAAAAAGAAATCTGTTTTGACTTGATCATTATTGCATTAAGTCTATGACATAATTAGTAATTTTAGTTGCAAGAATTGTTATTCTTTTACTTGAACACACAAGCAGTTAAATATGGTATATTTTGTTTCTTTTACTTTACATTATTTGCAGGTACTAATGTAAATGAAGCAAAAAAGACTCTTAGAGACTCCGGCTTGCCAATAATTACAGCTAATGACTTAGATGAAGCAGCAAGAAAAGCTGTTATGTCTATAAAAACATAAATACATTGCTATTTTCTTATAACTATATAACCTCCTAAAGACTGGAAATCTACGGTTGTGATTTGTAGTGTTGTAGATTTTAATACAAAAAAGATTCATATAATATAACTTGCACAGTTTTTTCATAAATTCTCATTGTCTTATTGCAAATTATTTAATTAATATTTTTCTGATTTTTACAGATTTTTAAAAATGATTTATATCGTTATGAATATAACTATATATATCGTTTTGAATATAGCTTTATAAATATATTTAATTTTTTAATGCATGTATTCAAAGGAAAACAAGATTATGGTGTATAGCATTGAATTATAAACTTTATTTCGTTTTAGTAATAATGGATTATCATTTTATCCATTTATGCTATATTATTTTTATGATATAGAATATATTAGAAAATGCATTTTCTATGTATTCTCAAAATGCAACTTTCCATTTGTTTATTAAAATTATTATACCTCTCTATTATAATTTTTATTCATGGGACTAAAAGTAAATTTTGTAATTTTTTTTGTTACTTTCACTTTTAACATATTTATAAAAGAACACATTTTACTCAACATCTATCTATTGTTATATACTTTATTTAACGTTTTAGAAATATTTTTTAAACAAAGTACCAGATCAAAGAGAGCTTCATTGTTATTATTGAATGTCCGATTTTTCAATCATTGATTAAATATAACATATTTAGTCAGCATCAGTTGGTAATTTGTAAATATGCCTATTAAAATAGACAAAGTTTGTATAATATTGATTAAACATAAAAGTTGCACAAATACACTACTTAATATTTTGTAAATAATTAATATATTCGTATTCTTAATATTTTCAGACGAAAAAATTATATGATATTAGATGTAATAACAAATCACATTATATGAATATTAAAATCTTGCAAAAAAATCTTCAAAATTATTTTTTGCACAAAGTTTAATTTGTGATCTAAAATCTGAACAATGTAGCAACATTATAATAATCAATACTGCATGAAAAATTGCTTGAAGATTGCACAGTGTATAAATATTATGTATAGTTATTTATTTATCATGTATAAGTACCATAATACGAAGTATTAAATGTTACATACAAACTAAAATGGGCAGAATAAGAGATACGACTTCGAGCATTTGTCTAAGAGTAAGTGGCATGAGAGATAAAATTTTTGTGACGTTATATGTAAAATATAAAATATTGTGTGAAGGTAGGAAACAAATGATTCAAATATCATAATGTAGTGCTGCATATGCTAACATGTTGGTAAAAGTTATCAAAATTTGATAACAAGTTTTGTTGATACAAATAATCTTGTATAATTATTAACTTAACCTAAACGAAATGTCACAATGAAAAACAAAGAAATAGTTTAATCATTTGATGCATAACATTTTTAGTAAGATAACTTTCAATTTTCATATTCGCAGGAAATTACATTCCACTTGACTTTCGTCCATTGTTGTATAAGGGGACTAGAAATTATACGTATGTTTCTTGCTTCGTCCAAAATAAGAAATAGTCTATTCTGTGTAAATATTTATACAGGATCTTGAATGTTAAATTGGAACTTAAGATAGGAATCCACTAGATTCACGCAAGACTATATAACGCCACGCCATATATGTATATCTAAATAGATCTTTTTACGTTCTACATAATTGTATAGAAATCAATTTGTCCCATATTATTCTATGTTGTTGTAGTATTTCACGTAAATTTGTAATTTCCGTACAATACTTCTTTTTTTTTGTGCATCTCAGGAACAAAGATTTTCTAATTTACAAACGTATTGAGACGTGATATACATGCAGAGTTTTAACTTTTGCTTACAAGTGGAAGCGTGTCAGAAGCATAGTGACGTTCGCTCTTTCATATACGTCACAGTCGTTTGTGTAGTGTGCGTGTGGGATAGTCGGCGTGGTCCAAGTGAATTCCTAGCTTCGACCTCACGTACTTACCTAATATAAAACAAGAACACAACAAAGTTTTAGCATTTACTATACATTTCAAAATATTAGGTAATATGCCAATAATTTCAGATAGTTTCCTACCCTTTGATTTTTCTACATACATTCTCAATCTATTTTTTTCAAATACTTAGCTATTAACAATGTCAAATTGATAATGTTGATATTTCTTACTTTGTTCGTTAGGAGTATGCTTTACTATTTTTAAAGCAAATCTCATATTCATAATGCAGTTGGTTTTTACACATGGTACGGTAATTTCGTGTTCTGTATAGTATCAGTAAGGAAAAGGAGGAAAGAAGAAAGGAAAGATGTGAAAATAGAAATCAGCTTATCCACTCTTAAAGAGAAGGATGGCTACCTGACCCAGGTAGAAATATATAAAATGTCTTGTTTCGTGCGTTACATAACTTCCAAAATTACGTCCTACAATGCAGTGCCACGTTGGATTATATTTTTTATCAAATTCTTTCTTGATAAATGCTGCTATATCCTGCAATCAAAAAAATGGACAATGATTATACTTGATGAATTCCCATGTACAATATACATCTGGAAAATCTATTTTTTTGTTCAAACATATGAAATAAATGCAATGTACGTTTATATTGTCAACTGTTTGGTCTTGTATCTAAAATCTGTATTAAAATGTAAAACTTCCCACAGACAAAGAAATCAGTTATGCATTATAAATCTACTGTGTTCATTTTTAGTATATATGTTGATAAGTAAAAGTCAAGTTTTAACAAAACATATTTACATTAGTAAAAACACAAACTAATTTATTTAGTGATTAAAAGAAAATGATGTTTATACATATATATATCATAGTGTAATATTTATGCAATTTAATCTGCTTTTTCTCATACATATTTTTTCTAAATGTATTATATGAATATTATTGAAACTTCAGATTCTAAGTTTTTATAATATTTCTCATATATTTTAAACTAATGAAATGATAACATTAATGATAATTGAATAATATATAAATGAACAGAAAATAATACCTATTACGTAAATAAAGTATGCACTTCTAATATCATAAGTACTTTTCTTTATGCTGTGACATATGCTTCATTCTTATATGTAGATTTCCTGAGTGAAAGATGTATAAGATAAAAAATTATATTATAAGAAAAAAATTTCATTTTTAATCCTATTACATTTCTTATTTAATTGAATATGTATTATTATTTAAGTCATATTAAATTAAAAAAAAAATGTATATATATATAGAGAGAGAGATAGAGAGGATATCTATTTCATACATTTTTCATTGATATTTTGAGTTATATTAAATTCAATATTAGTTAATAATATGCCTCTTAATACTTATTCATAAATTCCATGTGATGTATAATCAAGCATATACACATGGCACGCATATGCATGTTTCTTGTTATTGGCTACGTGTTTCAGTACCATAGTTAGAAGTCGTGTGAATTTTGATAGAAAAAAATCCATAGGAATCTTATTTTGCATTCCAATCTCCTGTTGTTATGTTTCCACATATATAATTGTTTTATAATATTCCTGGAAACCCTAGAATTTGTAGAAAAACTTTAATTCAATGAGGAAAAAATCTATAGAACCAATATCAGCTGAAAATGAACAGCCGTAATATAAGCTTGAAATGGGGATGACAAATACTGAATTTATTTGTTTTTATTTTATTTTATTTTTTTTTTATATATATATATATATAATTTAGTTTGTCAGTTTAGACTTAAGATCTTCAGATCATTTAAAAACTTTGCTCATGCATATTAGGCTAATACTGTCTAATTAAGTGTCACTCCTACTGTAACGACATGCAAAATAAGATTCCCTGCAAATTCATTTCACATTATATTTTTACATTAATTTAAATCTTTAAGAAAAATAGATACTTCTAAATAGAAATCATATATTTTTTTAAAGCAGTTACCTTTTCTATATTATACTTTTCCAAAGCTTGAGTTGCACAATCGACAGCATCCTGCTGCATCTCTTCAGACATATCCGCATTCTTGATAACAGCCTTTCTGTCTGACATTTTGTTTGTTCTATAAAATACACGATTATTGAATTTATTGTCAAACACACACACACACACACATATATATGTTATGTATATATATGTTATGTGTATATATATATATATATATATATATATATATATATATATACATATATACACATTATTTTTTTATAACATACATAATAAATTTTTGACAAAAAATAATATGACAGATATTTGTGCTTTTAAGTTATAACTCCAAAATTTTTATTTGTATCATAAAAAGTAATTCAATCAACTATTAGTAAAAATAAAACATAGAACGGATTATGTTTTTAACACATCAATAACACAGATAAAATTCTTTCATTAAATTTACGAAAAAGTTTTCGATATATAAATGAAATTGTGCATAAAATGAAAATATTGAACATACTTGAAAAATGGAAAATGAGCAATTTTAATGACAGCGTGTATATCAATCGATGGCATAACAAAAATTTTAAATTATCGAAAAAAGACAATGTTTTTAACGACTTAGATATCAGTACAATATTAACGGATGGAATGAAACGCGGGAGGATATTGTTTTGTCGATATGGCTTAATAAGTATAACAGTTTACTTGCACGCGATTGAAATTGCAATGGAAATCAATGTTAATACATTTACTTACAAAGCATATTAAATATGATAGATCAAAATATAAAATTATTTTTTGGCATATAGCAAAAGCAAGACTTTTACCTCGGTTTTAAAAAAGCAATACATCTGATAAAATAATAAACATACCTTTTTTTATAAACACACTTTCACTAAAAAACGCAGGGAAAGCGTTTATAATTTTCTTTTCCCCCTGTTATATGCGGAATTCTCAAAATGGAATAATTTACTTAAAAATTTTTGCGCACTTAAGCCGACAACGAAAATTACTCGACCGAGTTTCAGACTGAAATGTCCGCAGATATCCTACGGTTCTTATTGGCTCACGATTAGGGTCTTCTATCAGG
The DNA here is from genome assembly GCF_910589235.1 of Vespa crabro. Lineage (NCBI taxonomy): Eukaryota > Metazoa > Arthropoda > Insecta > Hymenoptera > Vespidae > Vespa > Vespa crabro. The sequence goes on from NC_060962.1 coordinate 4,244,353, forward strand.
GTCTTCTATCGGTCCAGAATGCCTTGCAACTAGTATGCCGCGAAAAAACAAATTGAGATTTAGTTTTATCATTTATATATAGACATATTTTTTAAATTTCTATCGATAAATAAAGCACGTATCACGTAATTTTAAGAAAGTTTTATAATTCTTTAGAAGAATTTATTATAAATATACAAAAAAATAGTAACTCTAAATATATCTTACATTATTGCAGTTATCTTATGTTATCTTGTCATGCCTTACCTGTCATATATAAAATCTCGAATAATTCATATCGCACACGACTGTGTTATTATTTTTATTAGCAATAAATTAAAAAGATTAAATTTATATAATTAAGATAGTTTTGTAGGTTATCTTCTTAAACAATAATTTTTAGATAAAAAATTTTTTATTATTATTAAATATCTTATTATTTTTGAAGTACTATTGAATATTTTAATAATAATTACTTTCTGTTATTGTAATTAAAATATTTTAACATATGAGTATAACATCATAAATGATTAATATAAATAATTTTAATAGAAGAATTAATTTCATAACAAATTTTTATTAGAATTTATTAAATATAATATCCATTTGTAAAGTAAAAATTATAATATCCATAAAGAGAAATTGTCGATGTTGTTTAAGTTTTGTGATTTCGACGTTCGATTATAAATCAGCTTCGATTATCGATATAACGTACGTCAGTTTTTGATTTTAAATATGCTTATTCAAACCTACTGTCTTGTTACAACCTTGGTGTTATGTACGTATGAGTATTTGATTCATCGTTAATTTACTTGAAAAAAATTTACTACATCGAAATGACATCGAAATGATATTTCATGATTATTGTTTACCATTTAAAAAATTTTACAAGAGCTCGACTAAACTCTGTGTAAATCACAATCTAATGATGAAGATTGAAAGTGCTTGCAATATAAAGCTATGAGAATTATTGTTCTCATTATGTTTTACACTATGATTTATATAAAAAGAAGTTCCGAAGAAGGGATAGATATAAGAAAGAATAAAAAAACTCGAGCTATACTAAAATCGAGTTTTATTAAAAACTCCAATTACGATGTTTCTGTGAGATCAATTTCAAGATCAGGTATATATCCATAAATTCTAATAGTGATAACGAACGATCCTAAAAACGATTACTTTTTTTTTAGAGGCATTATTGAATGATCCGACCCGAACAATGAAAGTTACTTTTTTAAATGTAAATTATACGAATAATATACCGTTTAATTTATCGAAGAGCATGAAAGTTTATCTCATACAAATCAAGTTTCAAATTATCGATTATGATCCTTTAAGGATAGATGAATTCATTGTACATTACGGATTTTATGCAACTGACAATTTTTACGTCAGTCAAAATGGCAATTTCAAATACATATATTTGGAGATTTATATTCCACGATACTTTTTTATTGATATAGGATTACGCACAGTTTCTAATTCGATAAACGTAAAACATAATGTCAAGAAGTCGTTTCTATTACAATATAATCGAGAGAAAGTTAGTTTGACAAAGAAACGAAATAATAATGAAAACTATAATATACCGATACACTTTCGATTAGGTAGAAATTTAAAGTCAGTGATAATGCCACGTCACATTAAACATCAATTAGGGAATTATAAACCGTTCAAAATGCATCGTAATGAAGATTCAAAAAGGAAGAATAAATTATTAGAAAAATCATATTTAAGAAAAAAAAGAAATGCTTATTACTCATATCATACGTCGCGATTTGACGATCAAAGTTCATTATTGTTAAGAAATATAAGAAATATTAAAAAACAATATTTTACTACAGTTACAAATGCTAATATTTATAACGTAAGAAATGTAAAATCATCGAATTCGCGTAAGCTTCCTGAAAAAGAATTGAAAATGCAGAACAAAGAGAAACGAAGAAATGATATAAAAAGAATGTACAATGATTCAAAGAGTCCGGAAGAAGTGACAAAAAACAACTCAATCGATTACGATTATTACATAGATGAAAATCTAGAAAGTAATGATAAAGATGAGTATGAGTATGATTACGAGGAACCCGAAATAAGTACTTATTGGTATGATTATTACGAAGAAAAAATTACAACATTCACCACGGCATTAACAACAATCGATTTAGAACAATTACAAACTGAAGTAACTTATACTTTAACGAGTGAAGAAATTGATGTTACTCCTTTTGTTACATTATTATCAATAATTGAAACTATGCAGACTACAGAATTAAGAGAGCCAACTTTGAGTTTTGCGGTCACAGAAGCATCATCATTTGTAACTACGATATTTATTATCGAATCAACAACAACAGAAATTATGGAAACATCGTTATCTGGAGTGACTACAAAATTTACAATTTATACTAGTATTTCACCTAGTACAACTTCAGAAAGCACAACAGAAGCGACAAGTATGACAATGGAGTACAAAAGTACTTTGATATCTATAACAGAAGTTACAATCATGGAGACATTACCGTTTTTAACTGACGAGGAAATGACAACATGGATAGAAAATATAACAGAATCATCATTATTTGAGGAAACAGAATTAATGATTACGTATGATACAATAACTTCTGTTACAACGCAATCCACGATAACATTTGAAACGTCAATAATTACTCCTGTTACTATTACGGAAAGTGTAACTACTACAGAGTTTATAGAAGAAACAGAAGAAAGCGAAATAATTACAACAATCACTTTTACATCTCCGTATACAATGGAGACGTATACAAATAAAACTGATATAAAAATATCGGATTTTACAAGCCCGACAGAAATATTAGTTTTTATGAGTACTATAACAGAATATGAAACAATAGAGTTTACAGAAACAATTAGTTCTGTTTTCTTAGAAAGTACAACGTTATCAATGATAGAAGAAGAGGAGGTTGATTTATTTACAACAGAAATGATTTATACTACGTTTACCATTACTCCTGAAATTACAACGACGGAAATAATTATAAATGTAACGACAGTAGAAGAATTGCCAATAACTACAGAGATCCCAACTTCAACCGAAACCACATATATTTATATAGTTTCATCTTTAGAAACATCAATAGCTACAACAGAAAGTGAAACTTACGTTTTCGAAACAACATCAGCAACATTCGTTACTTACCATGTTGATAGGACAGTTCCTAAAATATTAGAAACAACTACTCCATTGTCTTTTACAATATCAACAGAAATTACCACGTTAACAGAAGAAATTTTGGAACCTTCAAGCACAACAACGTTATCAACTTTATCAATCACTGAAGAAAGTACATCTCTAGCTTTCAAAACTATATTTATTTCTTCAATAGAAACCACATATAGTTTTACAGTTTTTTCTTTACAGACCTCTGCAATAACGGAAAGTAAAACTTATGTTTTCGTAACAACATCGGCAACACTTGATACTTATTATGCTGATCAAATATTAGAGACTACTGTTTCATTACCTTCTACAATGTTAACGGAGATTATTACAATAACGGAAGAAATTTTGGAACCGAAAGGCACAACGCTATCAACTTTAACAGAGTTTAGTCCATTTTCCGAAAGTATGTCCCTTCTACCATTATCAGAAATGTATACATTACCTACGTCTACTTACTCGGTAAGATATACCGAATTGGAAGAAGAAATAAGTACAATAGTCGAACTAATTTCGCAACTTTTTACTTCTACTTTTTTGACATCTCAAGAAATTACATTGCTAGATTTCGAAATTACAATTATTCCATCGACAGAAATTACATCTACTACCTTAGAGGAGGAAATCTTTCCTTTAATAACAACACCTGTAATTGATTTCATTCCTTACGAAAACACTTCGTTTACATCTTTCTTTGAAACCTATCCGTCAACACCTATGTCATTTTTGCAAACTGATATGATAACTCGTACGTCATCAGAAGCGACTACAACGGAAGAAATTGTTCTATTCTTACCACTTAACACTACTATCGATATATTTAACAAAACAGAATCTTTAAAAATATTGAAAACAACGTTCGATGAGAAAATGAAAACGGTAACAGATAGTTCAGAATATGAAGAATTCTATGATACAGAATATGGTAAAGATTATGAAGAAGCATACGAGGAGGACAAATATGAAGATGAAGATAAATCTATCACAACCTGGTATGAATACGAAGAAGAAGAAGAAACGACGATATTCGATCGAAAAACTACTTCGAAATTTGAAACTACTGAGATTATTGAGAAGGAAACAAGCAAGATCATTGAGAATAAAACTGTCCCGATGGTTTCATTGACTACGAAACCTATCTTAACTGAAATGAAAACAATAACGATGATAAAAGAACTTGAAACATCAACGATTTCTGAAACCTTCAAAGATTTCGAAAAAACATCGACGACAACATCTTTGGTTTCTACCATCGAAGAGTTTACCCTAACTTCAGATAAAATATTCACTTCCACAACAGAACATTTAGAATGGTGGGCTGATCAAAGCTCTCATAAAAAACATGATCACACATTAAGTACGCTTGAAATTGAATCGGAAACCAAATTGGATATAACCCTTCCGAAATTTATTGTCTCGCCAGATGAAACAACACTAAATATATCTTTGGTTACTGAAATAGGAACGATTACCCAGACTGAAATATTTCCAACAATAACTGATAGTAGTATACATTTGGAAATAGAAATAACTACTGACTATTTTGACGAAAAAAGTAAATTATTTGTTACTGAAAGCGAAGAAACGGATTTAAAATTATATTTTACAACACCTTCTGATTTCGTGTCTTTATTGACGACGGATGATTTTGACATAGAAAGACGAAATGGATTTGAGGAAGAAACGAAGGATGAAGTCATTCCATTATTTGAAACGATTGAAAGAAGAACTACCGTTGATTCTTTTGAAGAAGATGAGTATGAGGATGAGGATGAGTATGAGGATGAGGATGAGGATGAGGATGAGGATGAGGATGAGGATGAGGATGAGGATGAGGATGAGTATGAGGATGAGGATGAGGATGAGGATGAGGATGAGGATGAGGATGAGGATGAGGATGAGGATGAGGATGAGGATATTACACACAGATCGGTTTCACTAATAACATCATCGAGATATCTCAGTACTTTTAAACCTCCTGTTGAATCGGAAAAATTTACACCATTACCACCGACAGAAAGAACCATCCCAATATTACGAAATTTAAACAGAGTGACAATGATTCCTGAAGGATGCAACAAAAAGAGAAAAAAGAAATTCATAAAGAAAAAGGGATATACAAGGATGTAAATAACACTAAAGAAAATTTATCATAATTTAATAGATTTTTCAAACAGATAAATATTAAGATAGCTACGGCATCTTTTGAAAAGTTTTGTATCTTGAATATATACAGTAAGCTTATAAGAAAGAATAACTTTCTTTACTTTCCCAAATCTAATGGGAGAAAAGAACGCTACATAAGTATGACTGATTAAAAGTAAAACTTAAGTACTGAAGTAAACGTGTAAATGATGTATAAAAATAAGAACTCTTGATAACTATAAATAATGCAGATAAGGTAGGAAGATGGAGAAAGATGTATAGATAAGAAATATGAAATAAATTAATATTAAATATTATATGTCTTAAGAAAAAAATAATAAATGTCGTATTAATGTTCGTAGACAATGAATAAATTGTAACCGAAGATTTGCCAGAGTATCATTTGGCGCGGTTTTATGAAAGCGAGTTGGACTGTTTAGCGGATCGTTCATATGGTTGATCGCGAACGACTAGTATCATGCGAGTCCGAGATCTTACTGAGACATTTTCTAATCGTATAGCGGTTGCTTACATACTGTCCCCACTACACGCGTGTCTTACGCCTTACTCGCGTTGCTATGATACATAGAGACGCCGACATCACTCGCTTATCAAAATCTAACGGGAGCGATCAGCTGTGTTTACCTTCCGTCTCACCGAATAACCGATCGCTTTTCTATTTTCATCGCGCGTTCTGCTATTGTCATAGCTCTTTGAACTCTCCCGCTGACAAGACGTCATACAAAAACAATGTATGTGCGTGTGTGTGTGTGTATTGCGAGAGTATGTATATATATGTTTCAGAACTCAATATAGGGAGACCAAGGCAAATATCTTTTATCAGATAACATGAGATCGGATACACTTCGTTGATGTAACACAACTGTCGGACAGGTATTGAATGATAACAAAGTAACCCAGTTATAATGGTCATACAAATATAAATTTGACAATTGACTGATGAAAATCATTTCATCTATAGAAACTGCTCTTGCCAATGCAATTATTGGTTGATAATCTGATCGCGTAACTGGATAACGACGTGTCAATGACCCCATGATATTTTGTTTGACAAAAAATTTTTGCCTTGGTCTCCCTAATCATCCTTCACAATTCATGTATTCAGTTTTGAAACACCCTATATATATGTGTATATATATATATATATATATATAGTGGTGTGAATAATTATAAAATCAAAGACATTTTCTAAAGTTTCTCTGGAATATTTCCATGATATTGAAAAAAAGCATATAATCGATTTAAAAAGTTGTTTTACTATTATGAATGATTAAAAAGTGTGATTAAGTTTATAATCATTTACAGCAAAGTACTCTGTATATGTATGTGTATGTATGTGTATGCGTGCGTACGTATATAAATATAGGAAAAAAGAAAAAAGAATTCAATTGTTTTTTATATAAATAATTTCACAATATCGATAATGTAGTATTCTATATCCTTACACTATTTAGTTACGATTGGTAAAGAGAAGAGGAGGGGTATTTAAAAGCAGGTTGAGTGCTGGACCACAACTAGTTCGATTTATACAACGGACGGGACGATTGCTCTTGAGAAACAAGGTAAAAATCAGTGTGTTTTAAAAGCTAAAATAGTTTTTAATATTAGGAATTGTTTATATAACGTTAAATTTTCCTACGAATATTTAAGCGATATATAAAATGGCCTCTTAAAACGGGAATATATAAAATAAATGAAAAATTTGTATATTATATTTTTAAAATACATGTATATTAATAATTAATGGTAATTGTTTTATAATTTTAATTTGTTGACAACGGTGATTAAAGTTATTATATTTAGCTTTGTTTTTATACGTTTTAACGTTTTATTCTAAATTGCTCACATCGTCTTTAACATGAAAATATAGCCATCGTTAAAGAATATCAACATTTAAAACTTGATATATATATATATATATAAATAATTAAAGACTAATTATTAATATATATATATAAATAATTAAAGACTATTTATTAATACGTTCGTATAGATCCATAAATTGCAAATATAATAAATATATAAACGGGAAACCAAAATTGTAATATTTCATCGTTAAAAATTAATTATTTATTATCTACAATATTAATTCTGTAGTTTAATTTTTGTTTCGAGGTATTTTTTATGAGTGTAATACTGGCACAAAAATATATTAACAATAATAATAATAATAATAATAATAATAATAATAATAATAATAATAATAATAATAATAATAATAATAATAATAATAATAATAATAATAATAATAATAATAATAATAATAGTAATAATAATAATAATAATAATAATATAATAATAGTAATAATAAAAAAACATTATACGGCAGTAGAAAGTACTATAATTTACAATAAAATTTTGGTTGTGTTTTAATTACAATTTCTCTTACTATATTAAAATCATTATATAAGGCATTATAGTATAAGACAAATGACGGTGCATTTTCGTTTCTTCCGTATACCACTTTCTCTTAAATGCCGTATTTTACTTTCACCTTCAAAGATCTTGCTTCGCGAATATACATATGCACAAATAGTATAACTTCGATAATTAAAATAGATCATATTTTAGTAAATATATTACAATAAATTATAGTTTCTTTTATACCATTTTTATTTATTTATATCTACAGAAAGTTATAGCCTGTCTCAACTATATTAATATTTCGCGGTCCATTGACGAAAAAATGTCGTAATTGAAAAACGCGTGAACTGTTTATGAGAAAATAAAATACATATGCAAAAAGTAAAACTTGTAATTTTTAGAAAATTTACGATAAAAAAAATTTGGATATTATATATTTAATTTTAATATTAGGACTATTAAACCTGTAAAAATGACGGATTTTAGATTTTCTTTTTTACTATTAATAAAATTATAATTATTAAAGCAATGCTAATTGAAAGCTGCATTTGTTTATTTATTGTTGTCAAATTAAATAAATAACAAATAATACCGAATAAAGTATTTCTTTTAAATTGTCTTGTCAAATTGATAGAAGTGATAAAAATAGATCTATAGTTTTGGTATTAATAATTATTTATATCGGTATGTGTATTGTTAAAAAACACTGAATAATGTGTTCTTAATAAATATTGTGCTTTCGGAATATTTTTGAACAGAAGAGTATGATGGTTTCTTGAAAGACTATAGACCGCAAAGTATTAAGGAGTTTATGATTTATAGATTTGATAGATTTGTAATTGAAGTGGCTTATATTTCATTGTTTTTCAGAATGATTGTCACAATTAGTTTATTTTTGATATCAATAATATTACTATTATACTTGGAGTCACGCAAACCTAAAGGATATCCACCAGGTACATCATTTTGAGAAAGTTTGTAATATATAGGGTGTCTCGTCTTAATTCGACCAGCTTCAATACCTTCCTTTTAATGATGCAAAAAATGTTATAGAAAGTATTTATTTGATTCAAAAGAGACAACACTTTGATTAATACAAGAATGCATTATTTTACCACATGCAATTTTAACATGTTCTTTTACGTTTTCCGATGTTGTTGTAATGCTAATATCATTGATGACTATTTTACGAATTTCCCATAGAAAAACATACCAGTATCTTAAGGTCAAATGCTCGAATTAAGTGTGAGACACTTTGTAAAAAATGTTTATATTATTATATAAATAATTTATAGGTCCTAAATGGTGGCCTATTCTTGGCAGTGCGATGGAAATAGCGCGGATACGAAAGGATACAGGATATTTATTTAAAACTTGTTCCGTACTTTGTGAAAAATATGGACCAGTGACTGGTTTAAAAATCGGTAGTGATCGCATAGTGATACTAAACGATTATAATAGCGTATGCTCTATGCTTTCAAATCCTGATTGTGAAGGTAGACCAACTGGTCTTATGTATAAAGCAAGAACTTGGGGTAAAAGAAGAGGTGAAAATTATTTATTTATACATAGAGTAAAATATAAATAAATTAATAAGATATAATAGTTATATATATTTTTTTTACTTAACGTTTCTTTCATCAGGTCTTATCGTTGTTGATGGTCAATTGTGGATAGAACAACGTCGATTTGTTCTTCGTCATTTAAGAGACTTTGGTTACGGTCGAAATAGTATGGCTGCAATCATAGAGGAGGAAGCCTCGAAACTAGTCGAATATTTTGAGAAATTGCTTTGTAAAGAGTGTCATAATGTAAATGACGATATAAATGGAACGTCAAGAGTTAATAACAATTATAATATTGGTATTAATAATAATGATGAAATATATCGATTGAAAAATAAAATGATTGAAAATGAAAGGAAAATATTTAAATATAACGTAAACGACAAATATAGTATAGATAAGGAAATAAATAATGAGAATAATATCCACGATAAATTAAATATAAAAATAAATGATAACAAATCGAATAATGCGTTTACTTCGAGACAAATGATCATATCGATGGATGATGCCTTTGGCGTAACTGTTCTAAACACGTTATGGAGAATGATAGCTGGTAAAAGGTCACTTTTTAATATTTTATGATATTACATATATGTGGGTCAGTGATTACGAAAGATAGGTCTAAATACAAAATTTTTTCTCTCTCATTATGCAGGTTTAATATCGATGACGAGACATTGATACATTTTCAAAAGATTCTTACAAAACTTTTAAAAGAGGTCGATATGATAGGTGCACCATTCAGTCATTTTCCATTATTAAGGTTCATTGCACCTAAACTTTCTGGTTACCAATCGTTCATAGAGACGCATCAACAACTTTGGTCATTCTTATATGTGAGTATGTTATATAAAATCAAGTAATTTTTTTGAAGAAAATAAGTCAAAATAATGGAATAAACATGCGTAATTATATGCGTGTTATAAACATCTTTTATAAATTCTTTTCTTTTTTCATAAAATAATTTTCTTTATTTCATAAAATATGGAAACAATGAATGTAAAAACAATCTTATTATTAATAATTAAAATGGAGAAGTACTTATTAAAGTAGTAATAGATAAGAAATTATGTACATTTAAATTAAAATTTTTTTAATTTTGCCTTTTTAGAATCGTATAATCTTTTGTCTCATCAAAAAATATTAATTTAATTATATTTCTTTTAGAATGAATTAAAAAACCACAAGAATACGTTTAATCCGAATGCACCACGAGATTTGATGGATGTTTATTTATCAGTTCTAAAATTGGAAAAGTGTAATAAAACATTTTCAGGTATACTTTTAAATTTCATTAATACTGCAATTAGCCACACACATATATGAAATTATTAATTTACTATATTTAAAACCATCGTATTACTTACAGAATCTCAGTTATTAGCTATTTGTGTAGATTTATTTATAGCTGGTTCTGAAACAACATCCAAAGCTTTAGGTTTTTGTTTTCTGTATTTAATACTGTTTCCTAATGTTCAAAAAAAAGCGCAAGATGAAATCGACCAAGTTATTGGTCACGGACGTTTTCCAACATTAGCCGATCGGTCGAGGTATACAAATGCTAATAATTTTTATAATATTTAAATATATTTGATATTTAAATAAAAATGTATATATAATTTCATTAAAGTATGATCTATTTAAACGCTATTGTTTTGGAATCATTAAGAATGTTTATGGGGCGAACTTTGAATGTACCACACAGAGCCTTAAAGGATACATATATATTGGATCATAGAATTCCGAAAGTATGATATTTTAATTAAAAATAAATTTATGAATTAAACAAATTGTTGTTCCATACAATAAAAAATAGACGCTTACATGATTTATAGGATACAATGATTATTGTCAATTTTAATGGATTACTTATGGACAAATCTTGGAGTGATCCAGAAGAATTTAGACCAGAAAGATTCATTGACAAAAATGGTAAAATTTCTGTACAAGATCAATATTTGCCGTTCAGTACAGGTATGTTTATATCTATAATACGATCGAAAAATACAATCGAAACATAAAATTTAAAAATATATTTATAATTGTAACAGGTCGACATCGATGTATGGGAGAGTCACTAGCAAGAAGTAATTTATTCATTGTAATAACTGCTCTCTTACAAAGATTTACGTTTTCTATAGTACCTGGAGAAAAAAAACCATCCACACTAGATTTCCTAGATGGTGTAACTGCTGGTCCAAAACCATATAAAGTATTAGTTACTGCTAGGACATAATCCATATGCAAATGTTCTATGAACATATCAAAATATTAGAAATATTGTTACATATAATTAAATTTATTAATGAAAATTTTGTACATGAGACATATCCCATAATTTCAATTTCCTACGAATTCATTAAAATTGAACGTATTAAACTATTAAGAAATAAATGTGAAATTAAAAATATTTTTACTATATTTACATTTTTATTATAAACTTAATTACATTTATCATTTTATTTTAATTACAATAGTAAAAAATAAAACCTATTCATTCATGTTACTTATCTTTACTAATCTCTATAGGTAACAAATCTCCCCATTGGCTAACTCTTGCACAACGATATGCATTCCTATAAATACATAATTTAAGTATTAAACATAATCAATGTACTATTTTTATTGAAATAAACAAAAAACATTATGTACTAACTTTCCATATTTGTAAGAGGTGAATATGATTTCTTTTAATGTCCCATTAGCTGTGCATGTACGACATATTACATGCTTGGATCGTTTTAATGTCGGCTGTACAATACGTGGCCATTGGTTATCACTATCTGATCGTACACCTAAAAAGATATATTTTCTTTATAAAACTATAATTCTGTTATTTTATATTAATAAAAATAATATTTTATTGTAACTCAGTATACCTTTCTTCAATATGACATAAGAATAGCGTTGTTTTTTTAAAAAAGAAGGACCTGACAATGGTAAAGTATAATAAGAAATCTCAAAATTGCAAGGAATATCATCTGTGTAATATCTTGGGCATTTCATATCATGAGGACACTAAAGTAAAAGATTTATAAAATATTGACTATATTAGTTTCATTAGTTTTAAAGTTTAAAAAGTGTTAAGAAAGTTAACTATTACATTTAAATTTATTATTTAGATTAAAATAATGAGTAAAATTTGAATAAATATATATTTTTTAATAGTACTTACAGGTGCAAAAACATGAGCACAATTATTATTATTTGACTTATTTGACTTCAAAATATTATACAGTATAATATTACGTGCTTCATTCACTGCCTTTAAAAAGATGATTGATATTACATATAAGAATAAAAGAAATGTTATTTCAAGGAATTTCAAAAATACATACTGTAAATCCTGCTTTTGTTCCATCTTCAATAATAACAAGATAATTTTGAACTTTAGCCCAAAGTTTTTGTATAACATCAAAACGAGTCTTTGTATCAGGTAATTCCAATAAAGAAAATGAACTAACAACAATATCATAAGTTGGCTATAATCATAAAAATGCAATTAGAGATTCATTTAATATTTAAAACATAGTACATATAAAATTGCAGAATTATACCACAGGAAGTGCAGGAAGAAATTGTCTGTAGAAAATGTTTTTAATTGGATGAGTATTATATTTATTTAATTCTTCTGACAAATCATTCATTTCAGAAGAAGAATCTACACCAAAATATTCTTTTAAAGAATCAGACCAAAGTTGAGATGCTGCCCTAAATTAATAATATCTTTTATAATTATTTAATATTTATATATCCTTAATACATATTACATTTAATACATACCACATAACTGTTCCAATTCCGGATCCAAAATCAAATAAAGTTTGAGGTTTAAAATTTACATTCTTACTTTTAATTTGATTTAAGACTTTATATACAGCACAATACTCATATTGACTTCTACCAACTATATATAATAAACCAGTTCGTCTGTTATAATCAATAGTAATAGCTGAATTATGCAATTGCTGTTTTTCTTCAGCTAATTTTGAATTATTTTTCATATTATATTCAATAATATCTTCATTCCTTTCATTCAACTTAGAAGAATATATAGTAGCTTGTGATCTTGTTTTTTTATCTTGTAAATTTGGTTGTTTATCTGGTATAAATCTACCAAGTAAATGTTTCATCAATTTTTGTCCACCTTCCCATAAATATGATGTTGGAATTTTTGAATCTTTATAAAGAAAAAAATAAAATAACTACTTCACATTATATATTATATTATTATTATATCATATTTAAATAACAGTTATTACAAACCTTTTAAAACTATCTGAATTGAATTTTTAATCCAATCAGGTACTTCTACAACTCGTGGTTTTACAATTCCAGGATGATGTCGATGCTTTAATAACTTATTTTCAATTAAAGTATTTGTATTATCATTAAGTTTTACTTCTACTTTTACTGAAAACTAAAAATATGATTATATATATCGCATATATTATGTTGTTTTTTTTATAAGCCGTAAATATTTTTAAACTTACATTTCGTACTTGCATACGTCGAAGAAAATACAGGTTTAACATCATGTAATTTCTTTTTCAAAGATTATATTATCAATGAAAGAAAATTGCGTGCATTATAACCTATGAAAAATATAAACAGATTTTCTAATCGTATCTTTATAAAAAAACTTTTTTAACAATTGTAGTCATTTAACATATTATTTATTATCTATTAAATAATTTTTTCATAACATATTTTTTTATAATGAATTTAATTACAAAAAAATTTTCAAAATAATTTCATAAATTTAATAAAAATATGATTTTTTTTTATTTATGTGATTTATACCAATTTTTATTTATGTCATTTGATACCAAATTAATACAAAAAGTTATTCAAGCAATGATAGAAATACATATATAAAATCATAATTTATATTTTATTACATATCTAACTAAGATCCAATTCTGTTACACATGTTTGTTGTTCTTCGGTAATATTCTAATAATGATGTAATAATATTTGACATAATAGCAAAATTTAGCCAGTAGAAAGCGAGATTGATGATAATAATAGAAAACTATTTAGAAGAACACTTTCTTTTATGTTAAAAATCACCTCTAGTTTTATAATGATTTATGCCAATAATGAGTATAAAAGTAATTATTGAACGGTTTTGATAAACAAGATTTCATTTTAAAGATGAAGGTTCAAGCGAGCACATGGTTTTTTCGAACTTTTGAAAAGTTTTCTTTTCTTTATAAAAAAATCGTGTCAGAAAATAATGTTTTATGGAAAATAACTTATACATGAAAATAAAGCATTCTAAAAAATTCGAAAAAGCCATGTCCTCGTTTAAATTTTCATTTCTAAAATAAGACCTTGTTTGTTAAAATCGTTCAATATTTATGCCTGGACGTGTTGTATGATAAGAGTATAACTTAACAAGCTTATATGCTAATTTAATAGACGCATAGTGGGGATAGTGTTTTCCTATTTTCTATTATGTAGTTCATATTTTGTCCACACATTGCTGAAGTCACTACGAGCGATAGATGGTGAACAGCATTAACGGGTTTTAAGAAAATAATGAAGAGAGTATTAAATTATCACGAACTTATATAGAGAGTTAATTATGTTTTATAAAAGATGAATACAACGAAAAAGAGTGTTAACGAAGAAAAACAAAATTCATCGATTCCTACATATCGTCTTAATGAAGCTCCAAAAAAATGCAATTTATCTTTTTCAATTAATTTTGACTTTGATTATACGAACAGTGATAATTCGTCTGATTCCGAGACAGCTGATTTACAAATAGATATTTCAGAAATCGATAATGATGATCCACCAACTAAACATAAAAGAGAATCAGTCAAAGAAACGTCGGTTCTTAACGAAATGGAAGAAGAAATTGAAAGACAACTTGATGCTAAAGCAGCAAAAACTAATCTAACTGCCACGAATGTAAAAAATATATTAAAACGTGTTATTACAAACAATGAACAAGTAATGGCTGTGGTACAGAAACGTTTACATGATACAGAAGAAGATATCATTTTTGAACCTAAACTCACAAGAGCGAAAGCAAAGTATGTAATTTATCTTAATACGTTATATTATATTGTAATATATATAAATTTGTATGAAAGTTTTAATTGATTTTATAATAGAGAATTAGGTGCTGTAGAACAAGTTAATGTATTATGGAACACTAGGCCAGTTAAGAAACCACCGTTACAAGTATTAATAGATGAAGAATTCCCAGAAGATTCTTCTGACGAAGAATATAAGCCAGAGCAAGATAAACAAAGTGATGATGATAGAGAAATAGAAAATTCCGCCAGTGGTGATATAGAGTCACAACTACCTATCCCAGTACATGAGCTTGACTCAGCTGTACAAAAAAAACCTAAATCACCTAATATTCAATATGATCCAGAGGGGATTTTTAAAATTCCTTGGTAAGAAAATGATATTTCTGTAATTTCAATTATTTTTCATCATTAAAATCTACATTTTCTAGCTTACCTTGTGTACCAACAGAAGAAGAAAGTATTGGTCATAGAACACGTTCTAAACTTTGCTTAAGTGAAACACCGTTAGAACAAATTGAACAAGCATTTGTACCCCCTGATATTACAACAGATATGTATGATTCTGATTGCGATGAAGATTGGGGTAATTTTTTGAAAGAATTTACACAACCTTTAGAACAAGAACATACTGCAGAAGATGATCCAGAAGCTGATCCTGAATATAATATTTTAGAAGATGAAGAAACAGATTTATGTTAGTAACTAAAAATACAAAAATGTCAATAATATATTTAATTATAAATACATAAAATATATGATAATACTAATGTTCATATATTTTCAGTGGATAAAGAAGAATTAAGAGCCGATAAAGATGTCGAAATTACTTTTAAGGAGTTAATTGATTTGTTTGAGTTTACAGATACATTTATCAAACAAGAAGAACAAGAAGTGTCTAAGAAAAGGAAATTATCAGATAATATAGATACACCTGTTGAAAAGAACACATTGGTAAAAATATAATGCTGCTATAAATTTGATACAATTCAAAACAATTTGACTTCTTGATTTAATTGCTAATTGATCACTCAATTGTTTTGTTTTATGATAGAATCATTCTGAACTTTCAATGTTAGTAAATTTTGAGCAACGCCATTTACTAGCTATTCAATTTCAACAACATGTTCAACTATTGGCACAACATTTTGCTATGACATACATGCACCCAGATTTACATATCCTCTCAAAAAAATGTAAAGAATGTTTAAATAACATAAGGTATACGAGAAGTTATATTACAAGACATCAAATTTTTAATAAGATATTAATTAAATTTGTGGACAGATATTTTATTATCATATATTATTTATTTTTTTAGAAATTTAAATAATGGGCCAAATTCTGCATTCAATATAGAAAATGTATTTGATGCATTAAAGTTAGTCTCTGATTGGGAAAATAAATTTTTGGATCCAAAATTTCATGAAGAATTTAAAAAACATATAGAAGATGAAAATACTATAAAAACAAAACATCTTAAAAATAGATGGGAATATATACCTCAATTTTCTCCTGATCTAATAAAATTATTTATTGAAAGTAAAGCTTTGATATATCCACAACTTCTACCAGATATACCATTCAAAAGTGAATTAACTAAATATACAAAGTTACCATTTTTAAAAACTGAAGAAACGTAAGTATTTTAATTCTAAAAGATTATATTAGTACATTATATAGTTATAAATATTTTTATTTCTATATAAATATTTTTATTTTTATATAAATATTTTTATTTTAGTTTAATTGCAATAGGCCTTGAACAATTCTTCCCATTTGTGGCATCTCGAAAAACGAAATTTAAAAGTAAAAAGTTCCAATTATTTGATGTGGCTCAATTAATTGCTAAACATTTACTACCTGTTAGAGAATCCAAAAAAATATTTTTCTATATTCGAAGACAACGTTCTGCCAAAGATTCAAATCCAATTAAGGTAGTTAATTGGTATATATCTTTTTATTTATAAAACAATATTTTTAATAGAATTTTATTATAGCGTTATTTTGACAAGGGTATAGCTCCCAGAATAGTACACTGTATAACATTAAAATGTGATCTTAAAGCACCGATACATCAGCCAATACATCTTTTACCTCCAAAATGGCAGAATTATCTTACTAATGTAAGTAAATGAAAACTGTTTATATATTAATTAAAAAACGTAAGAGTAATATACTAAATAGGTTTGATAATATTGTAGACTAAACCAAAAGTGGATCTTTTAAAATCTAAACGTATTCTGAATTCATATAATGATATATCTAAGATTGAAAATCTAATAAATAATAATTTCTATCTATATCCTTATGTTTCAAAACATCATCCACTACGAAATCCAGTTGTAAATGTTCTGCCTAAAATAATGCCAAATTCGAAACTTTTATTAAATAATATAATAGCAAGAAATGTATCACATGCTCAAGGAAAATCTGATATTCATACAGCTAAATCACAACAACCATGTGATATTAGCAATACTAAAAAAATGATAAATAAAAGTACTGAAAATACAGACAAAAGTGGAATAATAAATAAGGAAGATAAACAAAGTGAATCGATTAATTCATTAAATGTAGAAATAAAAAACACGAAACTAACAAAAAAGTCAAGTGAAGCATTATTGCAATCTCCACAAATACGAAAAACAACTCCACGTTTGGCAAAAACAAAGAGTGCACAAAATATGAAACTAATGGCTCAAGGTTTAGGATCAAAAAATGTATCTAATTGCAGTAATGCAAAGACTAGAGGAAAAGGAGATCTGGAAAAAAATTTGGAGTGTTCTACTGATTCATCAAAAGTTGTAAGTTACAATTTATTTAAATGTATTTACAAATCTGCAATAATAGAAAGTTACAAGAAAATATAAGTTGTATATGATCATTGATTGCAGGACAATGAGGATGAAATTGCAGAACTTATGTTAGCAAGCACTACTATTAAAAAAGATAATAGAAAGAAGGCTAAACAGGCTAGAGAATTAGAAAATATAAAGAGATTATTGGAAGCTGATAATCTTTTGAATGAAGGAGAAAGAGAAGAAAGTATGTTACTATACAATATTACTTGAATTAGATTTATAAATATTATAAATTCCACGCCCATGCAATTTATACATTTGAAAAGATTATAAATTTATTATTTTTGTTTTTATTTTCATACAGAATTTGCAGCATCATATCTTCAGAAATTACACTTGACATTGGAATCTAATAATCCAGATATTTTAAAAATTGTAATTAAATTAATTTTAGATTACAATGACAAAATTGAGAATCTTAATCAATTGGAACATGAAATGTCTTTTTCTAAAAAATATGAATCCTCTGACATGCAAGAAGTGATAGAAAAGAACATGATAACTAGAGATAAATTAGCTATAGATTTATATCAAAACATTTATGATAAATTACGAGATTTTCCAGAATTGTGTTCAGATTTGTTGTTATTTTTAAAACCACATCAAGCTGCATTAATAGGCAAATCTGTAGAATATATAATGTTACAAAAAATGAGCGAATTTTTAAACGTCATACAAGTCTATTTTACTAAGCAGCCATCTCGGCTTGCAAAAATAATGCAGGCCATTACACAACTTTCATCTGATCCTCATGTAACATTAGAGAATGTTCATAATATTATGATTCCACTCCTCAAGGCACATCCCTTAGTTCTGGATCTATTTTTACAAATATTACCTAATGGTAAACCTCCAGAAAGGTAATTATTTTGATGTTTATGGAATTCAGATTATAAACTTGTTTAGTAAAATATATTTTTTTGTGGTTTTTATATAGTTTATTTGCAGTAGATATGTTTGAAAATTTAACTTTCCCACTGGGTCCTCATGATAAAAATAAAGTATATACAGATGATGCACCAGAATTATATGAGAATATAGAATTACCAATGTCAATTTCCCAAGAAGACCCTTATGGTGGAGATAATTGTAAATGTGATTGTCATAATGCAGATGACTCAAATAACAGAAATACTAATGAACATTGTATATCTTGTGGAACTAGGGTATACATTTATAATCGTTTAATTTTATTATATTACATATGTATTACTCTTTCTTTAATTTTATTACATTACATATGTATAAATTTTTTTTGACAGTTTCTTAATGGAAGAATATATCTTCAAACTTCTGAAGGCTTACGTCCTGCAAAAATAACATTCCCAGGAGCTGATAAAGAGAAATTAGAAAATATTGCAAGAGTGTCTTTAAAAGTTGCTGATAAATTTACACCACCTATTGCATCTAGACAACGTCGAAAATCTTCGAAAGCCGATATTGGCGACGATTCATGTCAAAAACAATGTCTTCCCAAAAATTCACCTGTGAAAGAAAATGAAGATAACGAAAGAACTATATCAAGATCTAAAAGAGGTACGAAATCACCACCCAAATCCGGAGAACCAAAAAAATCATTGAAAAAAGTAACATTTACTGATGAAATAATATCTACTAAAAAGGCATACTCTCCACAATCTATAAATAAACGTGAAAAGAAGATAGAACGAAAGACGCGGTTGGAACAAAATTCTTATGATAATTCATGTTCAGAAAGTGACTATACCTCCAAATGTGTTACAATTGAAAATATATTTGAAAAAGAAATATCTTCAAAGGATAAAATGTTCATGAACAAAAACATGGAACATGATATGAGTAAGCACAATTGATTTTATTTTTAAATCATATATACGTATAAGATCGTATAATTAAAAATATATTTTTAACAGAAGATAATATTATGTCGCCTTGTCCAGAAAAAGATAGAGATATAATAAGTAGTAGCAGAAGTTTCGAAAAAATGGATGTTTCAAATGATTGTGATTCTGATACAAATTCTGAAATGGAATTTATTAATGACAAACCTTGGACACGGCAAGAGGATATGATCCTTCTTTTAGCCATTAAGGAAGAGTATTCGGAAAATACATTTTTGAAGGTTAGCCAACAATTGGAAGATCGTACCATTGAACAGGTATAGATATATAGATACTTATAATTTTTTTCTTTAATTTACATAGATACTGATATTATTTCATTTTAGGTCAAGGAAAGATGCAAAACATTACTTTCTTTGTTAGAGCAAATGTTATAATTATTAGTCAAAGAGATCTGTGAATTGTATCTTGTGTACATAAGATATTTAACATGATTGGAGAAAGGTTAGAAAAGTACTTGTATTACGATTTTTATATTTAGAAAATTAATTTAATTAATAAATATAAATAATAATAAATTATTTAATTCGATTTTGATCTATGATTTTATTTTTCTTTTATACATGTCTGCTCGTAACAAATTTATACACATATTTCTTTTTTAATAATGATTTAAAAATTTAATTATACTTTCATCATTTTAAAGACAAATATGTGATATAAATACAAATATAAAATTGTTATTAAGATATAGGACAAAATTACAACATACAAAATATTGTTTACAGTGCTATGAAATGTATCATACAAGACATTTACTACTATAAATCAAGAACTTAAGATTAGATATAAAGAAAAACATTTTTAAAAGCATCAGTTTACAGTCATAACGTAATTTACAATAAAACATTCCTATAATTAATGTAATAAAGTTTCTTAAAATTTCTATAGTCTAAGGTTTTTTTTTTCAAAAGCAAGAAATATCGAATGAAAATATTAAAGATAATTATTTTTTGACTAAAAACTTAATAAATTTAATAAAAAAATATTATACTTGTTACTTTTAATAACATTATGTTTAAAAACATAATTTCATAAAGTATATTTAATATAAAGGTTTATCCACAGATTATACTTATATTAATGTGTAAAAATTTATAATCATGGCATTGCTAAATCTTAAATATACAAAATGATAATAATAGAATTATAGTTTTATAACAATTCGACTATATCAAGCCATGATCAAAAGTTTTTGCACAATATTTAGTACTTTTAGTTCATAGTACAAATTATAATCAATTTTATTTGTTTCTAAAAACATTATTAACATGGACACTATTTATCGTCACAAATTGTTTTATGTAATAACGTAATGTATACCTTGCAATATTTTTATCCTCAATTTATCTCGTACTTTGGCTATATATTTCAGATCTTCTCTCATTGTATTCATAAATGGCATATTAGATTGCAATATAAAAATGTAGGGAACAAGATGTAATTCTAGTAAAAAAAAAAAATGTAAAATAATTGTTACACAGCAAATAAAAGTTTCACTATTTCAGTATAAGTCAGTCTAATATTGTCATCTGTGAATATGATGAGTATGTACAAACCATGTAAATTTATTGCATATACACATTGTAGTTTAAATTATCATTATTCTGGATTGTACTTTTGATGCCAATTTGTGGAGTAAAATTAAGATATTCAAAACTCTTCCATGTTGTCTACATCTATACCAATGTCGAGAAAATCATCATAATCTTGAACTTGTCTTGATTGAAGAGAGTGCTCAGAATGATGTTCAGTATGATCTGGATCATCTGTAACGGGACTAGGTGGAGGATTAGTTACTGTACGATCCGAATCTAAAGGCATTCTATCCATTCCTACACCACGTCTTAACCTTGCTTCTTCTGCAATCTGTCTGGTTGAAAACTCTGCTTTCGTTAATAAAGCTGGAAGATCTTTATCAGATCCATCTAAAGAAATACAAAATATTATACAGTTTAATATAATGCTTATTAAGTGGATAATTTTTTCCTATATTTGGTTGTCATCATCATATTATTTTAATTTAAAACTCACTTTCAAGGCTTCTCATGAGTTCTTGTGTTTTTTTTCTTTTCTCATCAGCTTGTATATTTTTTTGTTGTTCCACATTTTTTTTCTTATCGACATAAAATATTTCTCTGATTTTTTCTTGTGGAATATGTTCGTCATTTTTTACAAGCCATAAATATACACCACCTGTTGTTCTTCTACGAGATCCATTCATTGTTAACAAACCACCATTTTCTTCGATTTTTTTGGTTTTTTGAAAAAAGTCAATTGCTTTTTCTTTTCCAATTATTTTTACTATTTTTCCTACAAGAAACAAGTAATTAAATATTTATAATATATATTTTTTATAAGAAGATAAATGATTAAAGAATATAAAATATATTTTTAAAATTACTTATAAGGAGATTCTTATTTTCGCAAAGTTTATCCGCAATATCAATTGCAACATCTGAATCTGTTGAATTTATTGTTGTACTTAAATCTGCTATAATACGTATAGATCCCTTTTGACCATCAACTTCCATAGAATTTCTTCTTTTCCCTAATTTAAGTTTTATATTTTTTCTATCAGAATTTGTCCTTTTATTGGTTAGTCTTTGTCCATATTTTTCATCATCTGGACTAATATTGTTATGAGATCCATTGGCATTTGATGGATATCGAAGAGTAAAATTATAACTTTCAACGCTACGTTCTTGATAGAGTTTCTTTGTAACACCACATGAAACTAAGTCTTCTGTTAACGATTCTTCTTGCACCTGTGTACACCATACTTTGTATTTATCGTTATTTTTTCCCCAATTATTAGATAAGCTTTTAGATCTTTTTATTTTCAACTTAGGTTTTTTGTTTCTAGTATGTGCTGAATCGGAATCTGAATCACTTTCTGTGTCCACAGAATCATCTGATTCATCACTATATCCCAGTTTTGTCTGTCCTTCTGTTGCTTGCACCACGTGAGGCCTCTGCAGTACATTGTATTCTTCAAAAATATCAGTTGGCTATAGAAAGACATAATCTTTAATTGATAATATATTTATTTTAATAATACAATTTTATTATTATATTTACATTGAGATATGTACTTTAAAAGATATTACATTTATAAATCTAAAATACTTGTAAAATGTTAAATATGATAATTTTAAATATCTTACAAATTTGTTAGAAATAACAGTCTTATTGAAAATATCGCATTATTAATAAATTAATATAATAAACAATGATTTATTAAATACAGAACAGAAAGAACAATTTTATGAGAACGAGTATTTATATTCATACATTTTAATTTAGACTCCTGTCAAAAACAAAATACTTAATATCTGACCTCATCATCGACAATCTCGCCATCTTCAAGCTCTAAAGGCTCTGCTTCCATATCCGAACTTGGAAAATAATATCTTTTCTAACGGAACAAATATTTTGAATAAGAATTATTTGTTTCAGTTGCACAACAACATAATACCTTAACCACTTTTCTAACTTTATGGCAATATCGCAGTAGATTCTTTTGTTCGTTTTCATGACAGAAATAATATTTGCTCTTCTATCCTTATGGCGATTGGTGAAACATTCAAACTTTCAACGAATGGATTTCTAGGTTTAACAAGAAAGATTGTTTCGAACGTATATTCAAGAGAATACTCATGTATTGAAGGTATAATGAACTATATATACGAAAGAAGTAGAGAGAGAGAGAGAGAGAGAGAGAGAGAGAGAGAGAGAGAGAGAGAGAGAGAGAATATAGTATTTAAATTTTTGTAAAAAATATGAAAATTCGAAAAAATAAAAGGTTATATATAAAATAATGTTCTATAGTTTTTATTTTTTTTTTTTTTTTTTTTTTTTTTTTTTTTTTTTTTTTTAATTTGTACAATTGTCATTAAAATTTATGTACATCAAAATTAGTATGTTGTATTTTTTATCTGAGAAATCCAACTATAGGTTTCGTTGGTCCAAGTTCTGTTTCCTTCTTTAATGCATTCATAAGAGCATCATTTAATGCAAGTGCAATAGTTTTACCCATCTGTAAATGATCATAAAATTTCCATGAAATATTTGACATTTCTTATATATTATTTATTTTGACTACAATACATACATAGAAACAAAAATAATATTATGATCATTTTAATATTAATAAACCATTTTTCAAATACCTCTAGCATTTTAAGTAATATAGTATCTTGCATACTACCATATCCTATTTTGACAATTGATGTTATATTACCATTTGGCATTATAGATATAATTGTACTTGCTGGACTACACATTTCTTCTTCTGAAGTAGGATCTATTACACAATTTTCTCCTATCTAAAAGAAAATAGAATATGTATATCTTTTATCTATAAATAAATAACGATTAATTTAAATCATATTCATTTTTACAATATCTTCATATACTTACTTTACACAAAGTGACAATAACTGGATAATTTGTAATATCTAATTTGATACAATCAAAAGGATCATCTGATATTTGTATATCTGCTTCTCCACCATCAAGAGATGCAGCAGTTACTCTTGGTATTTCTGTACTATATAAAGCAGCTTTTACAGCTATACCTACAGCATCAAAAAGATTCCCTCCACATTGTAATATCTATGAACATATTCAAATTTTCTTCATATGGATCACAAATGTGATTATATTTTTTTAATATATATGCAAATAGCTCTTACCAAAATATCAACAAACATTTTCCAACATTTTTTATATGGTAAAATACATAAATCTTTTAAGTTAAATGCACCTGGAGTCTGATAAGATAATGATAAAATGTTACTTATTTCCATTGCTAGATCATCTCCACCTTTACCTTCAAATTCTGGGGTAGCATTGGCTGAACTACCAAATAATATATTATATATATATATATTAATAAAATTATATGAAGAGTATAAGTTTAGATTAGTGGTTCAACAACATACCAATCTACAAAAAATTCTAATTTTCCTTCACATGGTCGATCAATATATGGTGAATCAATTTCTACTTTAACACCAACTAAAATGTCAGTATTTCCTATTCGTAATCTTGATGAACCATGCGTTTGTTGCATCAAATTGGTTTCAATTTCGAATGATCGATATTCATATCTTTTTCTTCCATCATTTCTAAAATTTGCCTAAACGTTTCAAAGGAAGAATATTGATTTTGATTCAAAAACTTAAATTTATTCTACAATGTATACACATATGTATTTTATACTTACATCAACTCCATGAAGAATAAATGTTTTTTCTCCTAAGCTCAATGGAACTTCGGCCATTTTTATAAATTACATAAAAATAATATTTATCTGAAACCCAATATATATCTATATTGAATATTAATTATAAAAATTTAATTTATTTATATTTTGCATTTCCAATCAAAGTTAAGGATTCACTCATCCACATACAAGTGAAACAGTGATGCTGATGTTTTTAGGATGTGTAATATAAGTAAATTTCTTCGAAGATTTACTTGTGAATGGTTTTTTATTTTTGATTGATTTATTACATCAGGATAGGATCTCCTTTTCAAACACATTTATAATTATTTAAAATTTTTAATATTTTAATGTTTAGTTTGAAATATTTTTGTCGCGTGGAAATAATAAAGAATCGTTATACTTGAGTTCTTATAAAGAATGAGTAACAAAACATTAGGTTATGGATAATCTCTGGATTACAAGTTGAAAATGTGCAAAATTTTCTTATAATATTTAAAATATTTGCTTGTAAGAAAGAGCATCGAAGGGTTTGCTTTATATTTTTAAATAACTATTAATGAAATATCTAATCGAATCCAATTGTTACGTACGCGTGAGATGGAAATAACCAAACAAGCTTATATAATATACATATGGTGGATAGACAACATTCTCCGCTTGTACTTGTAGTTCATATTTTGTACATAATTATCACTAAAATCACACACACTTCGAATAAAAGATAATGAACAGCTGTAACGAAATTTTTTGAAATACAAATAACGCGCCGTTTATAGCGCTAGTATCGTTGTCGGCGCTAAGTAGGATTTCGTGTCTATTTTGAATTGTCAATATTTGTTTCAGAATAATTTATGAAGATTTCATTTGTTTAAAAATTTTGTACATGAATTTACGGTGTAGAAAAATTGCAAAATGATTTTATTAAGAAATATTTTCAAGGTATCTGAATAGTTTTTGTCTCCTCATGATATAATTTAAAAGTATCATATGTATACAATATTTAAAAAATTTAATCGTTTTAATTATGCTTTAAATTTGTACCGAAATCAGTATATATTAATTAATATTATATATTAACGAAATAATTTAGAATAGATGGATGAAATCTTCACATGTTTTTGCCTTACAACATCGATATTTGGGTATATCTACATACCTTGCTTCTACTTCTGTAAAGGATACAAAAAGTTTTCAAAAATTTAAATTAAAACAGGCCAGAATGCAGGTATATATTTTAATTCATGATCTTTGCAAATCGATAATG
Organism: Vespa crabro; assembly: GCF_910589235.1. Taxonomy (NCBI): domain Eukaryota; kingdom Metazoa; phylum Arthropoda; class Insecta; order Hymenoptera; family Vespidae; genus Vespa; species Vespa crabro. The sequence goes on from NC_060962.1 coordinate 4,270,917, forward strand.
CTACTTTAAAAATTTATATAAGTATTTTATTTTAACAGCGCGATGATGAAATTCCTATATATTTAAAAGCTGGTTTCCGGGATAAGGTTTTATTTAATATAACATTGGTTTTAATTCTATTCGAAATTATTGGGGTTATTTACACGTTACGTGATTTGATTAAACGTGATTAAATTAATCTTTTATAATTAAAATTTATGTTATATGTTTAAGTGTTACCTAGCTAATAAGATCAAAATACACGCATTACATTATTAAACTTTTTACTGTTGTAAAACATTAATACACAATATATTACATAGACATACTTTTTTTTCTCATATATACTATCTTGTAATAAGTTTCGGAAGAAATTCGTAAGGCACTTGGTTGTTCTGCGAATACCAATATGGAGACTATTTTATTCTAATATTAACCAGTAAGAGTAAAACATTAGAATATATAATTATATTATTTTTTTTTATACATTATATTAAGTGACATAAATAATATAGAGTAGATAAAGAATTTCAAGAAATTTTATAAATATAATGTTTAAATGCAAATAAGTAAAAAACGGTAGGATTTCAATTGTATTATTTAAAATTTAAGCTTTATAACAGAGCTTGATAGAACACTTGGATAAAATGTTTATACCATAAATAACCTGACATAATGGCTTTATTGTATAGCTCATTCTTGTAACAAAAAGTATGAAAATTAGAATAAATTCTAATATATTTGTAACTACTCTTTTGAACAGAAATTATTATTGATGTAGTTACAGTAGAATTTAGCCTTTATTAATACATTAAGATATGTTGTAATTTATCAGTAATGGATTTAGGAATGAGAGACGCATGATCGTCCATATTAGTAAAGCAGATGTATCAACTAAAAAATACAAGTTCTTTTATATCACAGGAAAAATATTTACATCATTCTTAAGGTATTCCTTTTCAAAGAAGATGATTCATTAGACAAGGTTCAATTTCTTCAACTACTGTTTTCATTATCTGTTTTACTTGTATCATCCTTAGATATTTGATCTCTACTAATATCAATAGCTATATTGACAGACTTTGGAGAGTTTACAGATTGCCTGTTGGTATTAACAACATGGTCGTTTTTATTAGAAACTTTATTTAAGTTTAAGTTCATTCTAGAGTTGCTTGTCGTTGATATATCTATTGTAGCATCTTTTTGCTGTTTTCCATCTTTTTCAGTGATTTGATTAAGAATTACTTTTTTCACAGCATTTGTGTCTGTTTGTGGAAATGCTCGAGGTACATTATTTTGAATATGAATTTGTTTTTTATTTTCTAAGTTCAAAGTAGATTTCCCTTTACTTCTTTTTCTACGTTGAATCAAATCTTTTAAAGCTTCACTAAAGTCCATTAATGTTTCCGATATTGGTTTATTCATATATTTATTTGCTATTTCATCAAATTTATCATCTTCTTCAGAAGTTAATTCACTTTTAAGATGTTTGAATTGATCTATTATTTCTTTTAAACTTTCTTTAGCATCTTTAACAGTTTTCAAGTTGTGATTATTTGCATGATGATTATTTAATGATTCTGCATCTTCGTTTTCTATTGTTCCATCTGTTTCACTAGAATATTCATTACTATTCAAATTAGTATAATGTTGCTGTGAATCATTATCTTCATATGTAAAATCTTTTTCAAATTCTTTAAATTGATCTATAATGTTTCTAATACTCTCTTTTACATTGATTGTAATTTCTTTATCTTTCCTTTGACTTATGATTTGTTGTTTTTCCTTTATATCTTGTTTTATTGAAATTTTTGGTAATATGGTTGATTCCATTTTTATTTTCATTGGTTTTTTAATCTTTACATTAAGTTTACTTGTAATATCTACATTTTCTTTTTCCTTAGTTATATCTTTTTTTATATTATTTATTTGAATTTTTTCTTGAATTCTCTTTTTTACAGTTTCTTTTATGTTACTGATATTTTCAACAGCACCAACAGCATCATTTTTAGATTTTAATTTAGTTCCTATCGATCCTTTTTCATAATGTCCATCCTTCTCTATTATTTTTTGATAATTAGTACCAGAGTTATCTTTTATATTAATTTTTACTGCGGGTATGACTCGTAATTCATTTTCTTGATTTATTATATCCATATCTTTTGAAACATTATCTAATGAATCTGCAGATGTTTTAACAAATTGTTTATTTTCATCTGATAATATATTTGATATATCATCAGATTGGATATCTTTTTGTTTAATAGATTCGATTTCAGCTTTTATCAAAGGTTTTTCAATCGAAGATAATGGTTTTCCAATTTCTTCTAAAGATTCAACAATATCATCAAGTATTGGCTCCATACTTTCTAAGACATCATTGGTTACATTTAGACTTGTATCTGATATTGTACTATCATTCTGAAATAAATTACGAGTGGAATGCTTGGAAACTTTAGCTTTATTCGGATCATATTTGATATTAGCTTTTCTTTTCATAATGAATATAGTTGGTTTTGTTTTTATTTTAATTGGTGGTAACATATTATAATTTAATGTTATATGTGAAAAGCCATCAATCGAATCCAAGATTTCATGAGTTTTTAAATAAGGTTTTATATTGGGAGAATATTTGCTTTTGGCTTCTATTAACAAATGTGTATATTGTAATATTTCTGGATCTTTAACAGTTATGTCTTCTTGTTTTGAGTAGCTGTAAAATTATTGTAATATTAATAATTATTAATTATTATTATTAACTTTTTGCTATACTGATAATTACCAAATAATAATTTGATATTATTATTTTATTACTTACATCCAAGACGAATTAGTTTGTGTAAATCTTGATACTCCAGTTTGTGCTGCTAAATTATCGATATGTACATATACTGACTCTGAAGAATTTTGTTCAAGTCTATGTAGTCTAGCAATAGCCAAACCTCCTGGATAGTTACAACTAGCTATGCATAAGAGAAACATAGAGAATATGGTATTTAAAACTAAGTGACCAACGACAATTAGCGACAACATTCCATTCCATGGCGATTTTCTTCTATTTTCCCATCTATCAATTATAAAATTAAAATTGATAAGAAATAGTGAATTTAAATTTTCTATTTAGAATTAAAATACTCTTACATTCTATGACATGCAGCTGCTGTTGCAACATTTAGCAAGGGGAAGACATATATTATAAATCTTAATTCTTTATGTGGTAGAAATGAAAATAGTACCACAAATATTATAGCAGGAACGGTAAATGCACGTACACGTGGGTCCCATAAAATCCCCAAAGGAATTAGGAAATACGAAACAGCTAGGCCACGTGGAAGAGCTGAGTAAAAGTACCATAAAAATGGAGATGTCTATTTATATGTCAAGGCATATTTATATTAAAATATAAAAAAATTAGATAATAAAGAATAATAAGAAGATAAAGAAAAAATAGTTAATTTTAATAGAAAATTTTAAGGATACACCCCATTCACTGCTCTTATTAAGAATGGTGTTGAAATAAAATACTTCTCCTTCTGGCCATAATAAACGTTTCCAAAAGATTGTGTCTATTCCAATAGTAAGTGCTAGGAATAATATACCGGCAGGTATTGCAATTTTAAGTAATCTAAAAATAAAATATTATATCAGTTCCTGTAATATCGGTTTCTTTTTTTTAAAAAAAAGGATGAGATATAAATTTTGACGAAAAAATTTTCACTTTAATATGATAAAATATTCCATTTGTCTAAACGCAAAGTATGTTGCAGATTTTTTTTTTTTCTTTTCTTTTTTTAACTATACCTGAACAAAAAAGCAAATACTTTGTAATAAGTTTTATACGCAAACAAAGCTTACAAATCTGTGCAGTTTTGCAGAAGATCCCTTGATGATTCTAATCACTTCTGTATGTAATGTTACAGCCATACTAGGTATCAATGGTCCGCAATATAATATGTAAATACCTTGGAACAGAAAGTTTCTGGTTGGCTATATCATATAAAAGGAATAGTCCCAAAAGAATAGAAAGTTCTGCTCTGAATATGATTATGGCTGCAGCTGACGACCAAATAAATATAACATGATTCTGTTTTAACCATCCATATAGCGCCAGCAATACTAAAAATTAAAAAAAAATAGTTAAATTTTTTTTTTATTATATCATTTAATAGTTCAAAATTAAATATATAATTACCTAGAGGCATGGCCATTATATTAGGCAAAGGTCGGCTAAGATAATACATAAAATGGTACTGCGTTACCGTAATAGCCACAAACCAGTTTGTAAATTTAGTACCAAAGACATTTTCTAAGGCATTTCTATATAATTTCAAAGTGCCTATTACCAGCAAACTCAAAGTAGCTCTTACTGCAAAAAAAAAAAGAAGATATTTTATAATTGATATATCAAAGAACATTTGAATTCTCAAAATAATTTTTAATAAGAAACTTACCTATATATTGTGCAAGAAATTTATTAATATGAAAATATTTAATAGCTGCCACAAAGGGATAAGCAAGACCGGATATCGCAATAGGTCCAAGAAAAGTACGCGGTACAACTCCAGGAAACTCATGATGATCGTACTGTTAAGGTAAAAGCTTAATTAATTTTATTAAATTTTTTTAATAATAATAATAATAACTAGATAAATAATAAAACGGACTGGTATCATATTGTTATGATTTAAACGAAAAAAAAAAAACGAGTTATTATTGATATTATCGACATATGTGTATACGATTATATCATTATATTTATATAAAACAAGGAAGTGTACGTAGTTCAAATAACAGGTGCATAAATGCAACTGTGTCTCAGCTGATTGTACGATTATAAATACGCGCATCTCGTGCTAAATATAATACATGAGCTTTTGCGTAATATCTATTCGTTTGTGTTCGACAACCTGTCAAGTAAGATAAATAGTATCGTCCAATTTAATTAAAACTGTTGAAGATTCTATTTTCTTTTTCAAACGTTTTTTTTTATGAATAATTAACGATTAATGAATTACCTCAGACAAATTAAAGCCATGATATAAGAGGTCGTGTGTCGCTTGTAGATTAAAACTTTCTTCGACTTTCGTGAATGGACAATACAATAAATGTATCGTTGCCACTAAAATAATTAAATGATCCATATTGTTGTTCTACATTTACGATCGATTCGAAACAAATTTGATTAATCCTTTTTTGCTCATGATCAAATTTGCAAAGACGTACGGCTTTATCGTAGTATGATAAAAATAATAAATTATATTACGACAAATCAGGCACCACGTCGTCTGCTTCGTTATTTCCAACACTTTCTATATCCAAACTGTGAAAAATCAAGAATACCAACGTGCCGAATAATATTGTTCCTAGATGAAATGATATTTATATGTTGGTAAGGAAGTAATACGATCGAAGAAATTCTTCGTTGGTCGATAAATATATATTCTCTCTAGACACATTTTGGATAGGAAGAATTAAAAAAAAAAAAAAAAGGAAAGAAAGAAAAAGATTAAAGTATCGATAAAAAATTTTATTTTTCTTTAAACGATACGTTAAATTTGACATCGATTAATAATAATTGTATAAAAGTACAACATTTTTTTTTTCTTCATTCGTTAATCATATATAAATAAAAAAAAAAAAAAAAAATCGTATAAGACAACGTGAAGTTATTTTTACGTGAGTAATATTAATTTTTTCAATGTTAATGAAATTCTCGGGTTATTTAAAATCGTATTAGAAAAAAATGACACTTGGCATTTTCCATCGGTACGCTTGTAACGAGAAGAATAACTAGATATACTCGTATAATATGTATCTTGGCATTAAAAATATCACCAAAGATAATTGGAACGCAACTTATATATAACACAATACATATATGTATATACACGTTGACACGAAGGAGCTAAGGATTTTACTAAAATATTTATAAGCTATACAATAAAGAATTTACTCACGAAGATAAAAGAAAAATTGACAAATCAACGAGTAAGTGACATGGATCGATGATCGTGAAGCGATATAAAATTACATACGTAACACGATGTAATAACACGAATACGCGCCTTTATTATATCGTACACATCATCATCGTAAATATAATCAAATAATAATCGAAAATAATAATTAACATGTTTTTTTGTTATTATTATTATTATTATTATTATTATTATTATTATTATTACTATTATTATTGTTGTTGTTGTTGTTGTTGTTGTTGTGTTGTAGTTATTATTATTATTATTATTATTATCAATATTATTATTATTATTAATATCGTTATTATTATTAATAATCGATCATTGAGAGGATGTTATAATAGAAAAAAGAAAATAAAAAGTGTATATAAAATTATACGCGAGATAGAAACGGTAAGCGTGAAAGGGATCGAGTATAGAACGGATTAAACGGTAAATTCGATTTAGGAATGATTTCGTGGACTCTTAGTAAGCTCTTTTCTTTATTTGGAACGTCCTTTTTCCGTTTTATCCTCGATCGATAGAAAAATCGAGCCGATCGAAAGGGTTAAAAGGGATGTAAAGAAGGAAGAATGGTCGAGTAGGTTAACGCCTCGGTCGTGGTGGTGGTGGACGTGAAGAGGGCTTGTTGTGCAGCATGTGCTCGCACTTCGGAATGTGACGCTCCGCTGCCGCTTGGTTGAACTTCCTGCCACAGTGCGGACATTGAATATAGTCGCTGGTGTCGCTGACCGGTGGTGGTGGAAGATCACTCAATCGTCCACCTGCCGCCAGATGTGCCTGAACTTGCTTCGCCGAGCGAATCGCATTTATGAACTCTTCGTGCTTACGTCGCCAATTCGACTTCACCTCTGGCTTCTTTGATTTCAACTGCAAACGATTACACAATCTATACGTATTTTCAGACATCGTAAGATGACCGACCTAAATACGCGATACTTTTATATAAGGAAGGATCAAAAGTGTTCTCTTGATCTGAATCGTTTGTAACAGAATTTACTTCCATCTGACATTTCAAAGAGACTCAAATCTTAGATGTAAACATACATTTCTCTCTCTCTCTCTCTCTCTCTTTTCTAATTCTTTTTCAAAAAGAGAAAATCTTAAAAGTATTCTATATTTCTTTTGAATAATGGTACAACCATTTCTATCGATGCTAAAAATAGATAAATATCATATATATAGCTTTTATGTATATAGATCTCTAATAGATTTTGCGAATGTAAAGATTAAAAGATATCTGGATTTCATAAGAGAATTATCTATGATCAATTGTATTTTCATGCAAGAAAAATATTTCGAGATTATTACGATCCTTCCCTTATTAATAGATCGAACGAACTTACGTCGCCTTTTTTAGAGTTTTTCTTGACGAATGACTCTAATTCGGTCCCCTTAACTCTATACATAGTCGTGTCGAATTGTTTCCTTTTCTTTTGTACAGTTTTCGCGCATATCTGCTCATGGAGATTCACGCGATCTTGAGCGAATCGACGTCCGCATACCTTGCAAGCAATAAGGTTCTCTCTGAAACAATTATTACAGTGATTTCTCTTTTGAAAGTATTGCCAATTAAGATTCGAATCGTGCTAATAATAAGAAAAAAATTAAATAGCGAAAATGCCAAGATAATAATCGATTTTTACGAGCTTTCTCTCTTTCTCTTTCTCTTTCTCTCTCTCTCTCTCTCTCTCCCTCTCTCTCTTCCTCTCTCCCTTTCTTTCTCTTTGATTTTATTTCTTAACAACGATCGGAGAACAAAGGCAAATGAAAGAGCGCAAAGCAATGTACATACTAGCTACGACTCTCTTCATTCTCACTTTTCTTTTTCGTTTGCTTGTTGTCGAGATGGGACGGTCTGTGAAGCACAGAACGCTTCAAGAGCTCTGATATAATAAAGCTTCATCTGCATTTCCCCCCGTCCTCCCCCCCTCTGTCTATCTCTATCTCTTTTTATTTCTATCTATTTATCTCTATCCTATTTCTTGATTGTTTCTATATAAGTCGTTTCGCATAATAACGAATTACTTTGGCTATCTCTCTTCCTCGTTCCGTCAATTTACCTCCTTTATAGTTTGAACGAGTTACAAAGCGGTAAGAACGATCATCGTCTGCTTTTTAAAAAGCAGCTATTGAGAGTTATTTTCTCGATTTCTTATTTTCTTTCTTTCTTTCTTTCTTTTTTTTTCTTATTTTCTCTCTCTCTTTTTTTTTTTTTTATTCATTCAGATAAAAACATTTTCAGATATTTTCTAAAATATCGATAGAACTTATTAAATAAAAGGACCCAAAAGGTTCTATTATCATATTCTTCTTACGTCGTATTTTGGTTGGTTCCACTTTTAACGGCAGGATGTCCTTTGGAGCTCGGCGAAGCGCTGATCGGAGTCCTCGCTCTCGTAGCCATTCTCCCTTTCGAGTTGGAAATATGAGCCTGCGTTGTATTGCCGCTAGAAGCGGACGAGGTCGAGGACGTTGGTCTTCCCGATGTGGCCGATGATGTTTGCTGTTTCTCAAAATGTAATAAAGAGAACGTAGAAATTTAGATTCTCACGAGGATGACATTTTTCTATTCTACATCGACAGTCTTTGTCATTATATACATATATATATATATATATATATATATATATATATATGTATGTATGTTTGTATGTATGTATGTATGTATTTATAAATACACACATATACATATAGATATGTGTGTATATCTCTTTTCTTTCTCTCTTTTTTTTCAGTGCCGCCTTGACAAACGTATATAAGTATCGAAATTTTTACTCACTTCCATGGATTGCTTCTTGGCCAATGGCCTTTTGGAATCCGTACTATCGTTAGTCTTCGAGAACGGTCGTTCCTCGAAGTCGATCGTAAACGCCTGACATTTCTTCGGTACATCGTTTTGTTCCTTCCTTTCGACGATCTGTTCCTGTAAATGTAAACCGTTCTGAAAGACGTTAGGAACATCCGCTCTTGTCGCTGATCTTTTAGACGTGATCGAATCCGAAGCTTTCACGAAGTTCGCTTTTATCGATGGCTTCGTTTCTTGAGTCTTAGACTCGGTCGAGACACGCTATAAGAAAAAAATCGTTGCTATTAATAATCTATGTATCTACGTCCCGTTTCATTGGAAGAGTAATAAATAAATATAGGCTTGAAATTCTATAGAATGACAGGATTATATATTAGGTTGTTTGGAAAGTTTGTGCTACTTTTTTATATATCTATTGGAACATGTTAGTACATGTAAAACGATACTAAAAATTCTTTCATATGTATATATATGTATATATATATATATATATATATGTATATATATATATATATATATATATATGTATATATATATATATATATTGAAACGAGATATTTGATCAAATCTGTACATTTTTAATTCTTTTTTTTTTTTATTTAGTCATTCATTTCAATTTTGTATCTCATTGAAAATGGAAGGATTATAAATTATTATTAGGAAAGACAAAAGTGTAATGCGAATGATAAAAAAATATTTATACTGTTTACGATTTTTCTGAAAGAACATTTAAGAAATGATTTGCAAAGTTTAGAGTTGAAGATTTCAGTTTTGAAGATATCAAACTCTTGGGAAGACCTTTCAGCATTGATGACCAAATCAATATACTGATCGACTATAATCAACACTATGCAGTTCGCGAGATAGCAAAGATATTAAATTGATCGAAAATTAAGGTTTAAGAGTATTTAATAAAGTTTTCCAATCGGCACGTACTTCCTAGACAACTCAATGAAATTATATACATAGAAATATATTTGTTTATTTGTGGATAGATAGGAATACTTACTCTAGGTAAAATATCTGGACTCTTCGAAGGTGAGGAAGGAACGCTTCTTCTCGTCACCATAGTACGACAATCGTTATCCGAAGATTTTTTCGAATTTGTCGAGTCGGGACTCGGACTTTTCGTAATCCTACCAAAACGCATCGAGTTCTTAGATAAAATCTTTCCACAATCCTGTAGGTGAGAATTATTCTTCGATCGATCGTTCGAAGGAAACCTTTTTCTATTTAGAGGGTCACTGTCGACGACAATTCGCGACTGCCTTTCGGACTTCGTCGAAGCCTTTAAAATTTCATTTGCAATCGCTGACCCCATTTCGGCTTGTCTCGCGGGATCGATATTGGTTATTTGTGTCAATGCTACTACCGTCGTTCCGTTACTATCAGATACGATGGATTTTCGTATGTCCTCGATAGAACGTAATGGCTTTACGACAAGCGTACAATCCTCATCCTCGTGTTTTTTTTTATTCTCGCTCGTAGAAATTTCCATGGATCTTCTAAGAAAATCATTTCCTTTCCGTTCATGAGACGGATCTTTTATCGAGCTAGTACATATACCTTCATTTTCTTTTTCAAAATCTAAATCCTGAAAAAGTTTACGTTTGCATATCGGAGATCGTGATTTTGGAGTTCGAGCAATCTTCATCGAGTCTTTCGCTTCCGCTATTTTCTTTCCTTTAATACGATCTTGTCGTAAAGAATCTACCTTCGTTAAAAGTATTTTTCTCGAATGACCCGGAGATTTCTTAAATATGTTAACGTTTGTATTCTTCTTTTTAGAATTCAATTTCGATTGATCCATATTAACTTGCGATGATTCTAACCTTTTGGTCTTTGATTTTGTTTTTATAGATTCTTTCTTATCTCTTGGGATTATTGTTGATAACTTATCGACAGAAATTTTAGATAATAAATCATGCGTCATGCTGTCTACGCAATCTCGTCCAATCGTGTCTTGATATTCAGACTCTGCACCGATCGAATCAAAACGTTTCAGAGCGGATTCTACGGAATCGGTTCTATCATAGTAATTTGTCTTTGTCGATGATGATATCATAGAAATTCTATTAGAATATGTATCGTTGAATTTATTTTTTGAAACTGATTCTGTTAACTTCAAGTTACCCATTTCTTGCTTATCAGAATGTTGAGCTTTTATTACGCGTCGTATAAGTTCAGTAGATCGTAGCAATTCTTCTTTCGCGCCTTCACTTTTAATTTGTTCCGTCGGACTTTGAAGAACTCGTTTGTATAACGGGGAAGTACTTCTCTCTCGAATTTCCTTCCTCGATTCATCGAAAGTTATGTCTTTTAAACTTACATTAGTACTTCGATTCTTCGACATGCTGTCCTTGTTCGAGCAAAGCGACGAAGTTTTCGTACGTAAAGATTCATTTTTAATGGCTTTCAAATCTTTACTGTTTCGCCGTTTAGGAACAGAAACAATTATCTTCTCGTTCTTGGACAAATGTCTTTTGCTCGACTTCGAACTCGTCAAACCTTTCAAATCGATACTTTCTATCTCTTGTTTTTTCCATAACTTTTCGTTTAATGATCGATTACTTTCCTTAAACTTTTGAACTTGATCGGTTTCATCCTTACGATGAAATATATTCGTATCCAATACGGAATTTCTTTTTTTACCTTCTCTGCGAATAGGATAAGTAAAGAGATTTGCCGATCCTGTCTTGTCGCCATTTCTTATCTTTTTTCCGCTCGACTTCGAATAAGTCTCATCCGCGATCAATTTTTTGATATCTTTTTTTTCCCTTTGCTTGCAAGTATTATCGTTGTAACGCACGTGTTGATCGGTCATTGTAATTTCTTGAACTTCGGTATCTATCTCGGTCGACGTGAAACTTTTCGTACTTTTTGGACTTTTTGGACTCTTTGGACTCTTTGGACTCTTTGGACTCTTTGGACTTTTTGGACTTAATTGTAGATTCGTATCAATAGTCTTTAACGAAAGTTTACGTTCGCGATTAGTTAATACATTTTTTACATCAGTAGTATCTTTTAGATCTATTTTAAGAAAAGTTTTTTTAATAGAATCAATGGGAGATCTTTTGTTGATTAATGTTTTACCATTGTGCGGCTTGTTCTTCGGCGTAATACTGGAATATTTCATTGAATCAATTTTTGAACGATCTTCGTCCTTCTTATTCTCTTCTTCTGTATTTTGTTTTTTCATAACGTTACGAATAAGTTCTATAGATTGTAAATTATTTATCGAATCCCTTCGTGACTTTAATTCGAAATTGAAACTCTTATTAGAAGTATCGGAACTATCTGATGACTTACGAATTTTACGTTCCAGTTTTAAATACGACGGACTCTGTTTGGCAATCATCTTTTGAGAGATATTCGATTGAAAATCTTTACTCGTAATGATACCATCGCGTTTGTCCTCGTTGGTACTCTTTGGTCTTGGTTTAAGGCTCATCGTTGTAGCGGATTTTTCAGTTTCAACACAGAAAAATTCAGGACTCGTATCACGTTTTTCTACGATACTGATTAATTCTGGAGAAGGACTATGCTTAGATTCCATGCTTGTCGTGGTAGAACTTTCGGAACGTCTACGATAAGGTAAAAAAGTGGATGCTTCTCTTTTGTAAGAACGTTTATCGTTGTTACTCGGAGCGATGGGAAAATTGTAGACTTTTCTAAGAGAAACTTTTGTACTGGCGTTTGGTCGTTTCGTATTCGAGGAAGGTTTCGATGTACGCGTCGAGATGTCCAAGGTATCGATAGATATCTTCGTAGCAGATTTCTCCGATTCCTTAGAAAAGAATCTTGGGTTATCTCTACGATATATCGTTTCGTCTACGGTAGGGACATCGGCTTTTCTCTTTTGAAATATGGAGCTACCCGCAGACGTGCTGGTTTTTCTATCGTATCGTATTTTCTTCGATTTAGCTTCCTCTGTCTTCGATTTTTCAAATGGCTCTTGACCGTATTTTACTCTAGCTTTTTCAGTTTTATACTTATTTGATCGTTTCTCCTTGATATGTCCCGTTTTCGTCTTCGTGGTCGTTGCACTCATCGTTACGCCGTTGCTGCCGCCTCTGAGAAATGTAAGTTTTGACAAAGACCAAGATGATAATTTCTTTTTTTTTCTATTTTTTTCTATTTTTTTTTTCTATTCTTTTTTTTTTTTTTTCATTTCATCGACGAAAATCGCTCAAATCTCTCACCTGATCTTGTAATCCAAGTAGAGGTATTTTTTTTTCTCCCTAGCTTAGCACGAAAATGATGTGGTTAGTGATCCGTGCGTTTAATGCGCGAGAGGCATTTTACATTAAATATTTCTAGTCGCTAATGAAAAAAAAAAAGAAAAGAAAAAAAAAAAACTTTGAAATCGCTTGTATTTTCCTTATCACCTTATGTTAAAACCACTGTGTGACTTGGGTTAGGGGATACATTTGGATGAACAGACAAAAAGGAGATACAGCGAGAGCCAGCCGGCCGAATTTGTTCGCAGCAGGATTATGTCGTCAGCGAGCTTAAGCTGGGATCTATCTCGAAGGTTTCGCCGCGCGTTTAGAATCGAGTTAGGGACTCCATTCGACATCCTCTTTCTGCCTTGTTAAATTGATGTCACAGACAGCAATGCGAAGCTTCCAGCGACCTCCAATATTTTCAGGATCTTGTTCAACATTGACAATATAATTGTTATATATCTCTTTTCCTTCCAAATTATTTTCTTGTTGTAACATTAAGGCGAATAACACAGGATCGTGCATTTCTTTCTTTTTCGACTGTTTTGTTTTTTTTTTTCTTTTATACATCTACCAATTTTTAAATCCTTCGTTAAAAGCATTAAAATTGCTTCTTTTTCACTTTCTTTCTTTCCCTCTCTCTCTCTCTCTCTCTCTCTCTCTCTCTCTCTCTATTTCTCTATTTCTCTTTCTCTCTTACTTTCTTTCTCGGAAGTTTTATTTATTTGTTAAGCTACTACATTTGCATAATTTAAAATGCCTAATGCCTAGTCAGCGATTGCAACGATATATGACGATAAAAATTAATCGTGTGGTAAGCAGTTGCGTATTGTTAGCATGATTTATTTTCTAATTTATTATAGATCGCGTAGATTTGTTTTTTTGAGAACGTACGAACACATACACACACACACACACACACAATGATTTATCAATCGAATATTTCTACAAAAAATTTCATCGAATGACAAAGGAGGTTCTTAAAGAACGCGAATTCTATAAACGATAAAATACCTCGAGGTCGTTCGTGCTGGGAGCAATGGTTCCGATCGTTTCTTGGCCCCTGTAGTCGTTGAATTTGAAAGTTTGCTAGCATTATTTCGTTTGGCATTCATATTCTTGAATCGTTCCAAGCGTGCCTCGGCTTGAGATAACTTCTTGCTGATAGTTCTCTTCGGTACTTTGTCGGTAACTTCGACCAAAAGATCTTCCGGAAATTCTTCGCTTTCTAGATCATTTTTAACGCGATACTTCAACGTCTCGTCGTATTGCATCAAATGTAGCTTAGCCATCATTCGATTTCTTTGAATCGTGTCCTCGTCCATGATCTCTCGTATTTGTATCTGTAACAAAATGTATTCCCATTCTGTTTATTCGTTTAATGGAAATAAGAAGGTAGGAGGAAAATGGAATACTAAGAAAAAGAAAAGAAAAGAAAAAAAAAGAAGAAGAAAATTTGTACAAGGAAAATTAATTATTTCAACGAACCTGATCAGGATAATTTCCATTAACGTAATGAGTCGTACGATTTTCGTTACCGAACACTTCCACATCGTCCGAAGGTACGTCACGCGAAGATGATGATTCCCTTGTGATCTCTTCATGATAAGAAACTATAGGTTTGCCTTCGTTAACATTGCTGTTTTCGTCGGAACGCGTTACGCGTTTTACAGTAATGGATTGTCGATTGACGGTCAAATCATTGTTCCTCGAATTGCCGATGCCATTGCTTATCGGTTGCTTTCTCGTTTTATTGTCAAGTGGCTCGAGGGGGTAACTTCTGTCGATGCCTTTCACGTTCGTCTGTCGTCGATCGTTGAATACTTGCTTCACCTTATTCGAGAATTTCGATAAGATTGAATTGTTGAGTAATAACGTTTGACATTAGGAGGACGATATTTCTCTTTTATTTTATCGAAGATACGTTAAAGATTCATTTTTTCCAACTTTTTTACTTTCTCAAAGTTTTGAAAAATTATAAAAAATTTAATAGCATCGGAATATTATTAAAATAAAATCGTTAAAAGTTTTACGAATTACTAGTACCTTTATTATTTTTAAGAGAATTCGAGATCGAGCAATCTTGAATAATATGCAAAGTGTTTCAGAATATCCGAGTAAAATTTAAAACAGGTAGGATCGAACGGACACCCATCGCTATTCGTCTTTTCATCCGTTGACGTAGATATATCAAGCTCGTAGAAGATAAATGTTTTACCTTGGTAGCTTGCGAGGTCGAGGTCATGTGACCGGAGGAAGAAGTCCTCGTAACAATCTGGTGATGGTGGTTAACCGTTGAGGTCCCTTGGCCAGAGCCATTCGATCCTGAGCTGCCTCTTTGTGCCACCTGATATGCCCTCTGTTGTTGCTGGTCATAAAGCTGCAGCAATTTCTGTTCCTTCTCCTGCAGCTGCTTCTGTTGAAAGCGGGCCTGCGACACGCGTTGATAATTATAATTCTCCCTTGTGATGGCCGTCATCGAGAGGCCGACCCGTCCTTTAGCCCTAAGCTTTAAGCAAGTTTTCAGTGTTCTACAATCCGTTCGCAAGACACCAACCGCGAATAGAACCACGAGTTGCACGCTATAGTCCGACTCAGTGCACGTAATGCATATGCACCGCGAGTGCGATGGGTAACGTCCGACCTCATCGATTCCTTCTGACCTACATCCAACCGAGGGGTTAGTAAACTCGTTAGCTCGGCTGGTCCACTCTTACAAAGCGCGTCGAAACTTTTCCCTCTCCTTTAACGTTTAACGCTCAATGCGTAGCTATATAGGCCGCGACGAAATCTTCATTCTTTGTTTCATAGTAAATTGAATTTATAAGATAAAATATCTTAGTAGCTTTTTCTCTTTTTTTTTTTCTTTTTTTTTTTTCTTTTTTTTCATTTTCTTTTCTTCCATCTCACATCCTTTCACTTTTGTAAATGACTTAGTTAAAATTTATAATTTTCTTTGCAAGTTATTATTTATAATAGATTCATTATTCTTATCGTATTCGCTGTTAGAAAAATTGAATATCTTTTGAATGATATGAAGAACTTTTGAGCAATCGTATTTGGTAATATGGATCTGTTAAGATCATAGTTCCAGTTGAATACATTTTAGATGACAGAGATGGAAACTCACAAAGATGGAAAGGTTTGTCCTTGTAACATCCATTATCTAAAGTGTAACTATCATGATATCAGGTAGGGAACATCTTCGACAACGACGCAAATATAAATTCGATGCTGATTGAATCATTGAGTTGGCAATCAGGCACACCGATAATTGATTTAACCCTAATGAGACAGCGTTCTAGCGTACCTCGGCTAGCCGCTTCGGCAACCTGCCTATACCTGCCTGTGTTCGTCGAGTTCGTATTCGCGAGTGCACACGCTTGAATTTCGAATGCGTTTGTCTGGATGGTCGCGTACAATGTAATGACGATTAGATCCATTAATATTGAAGATATCGAATATAATCACTTTCAAGAATTTTGTTTAATGAAAATCAATTTATTAATCACCGTTATCATCATTCCTCTTATTGTTGCCACATTATCATATTCAATAAATTTTTATGAGAGATTGGTGCCAATGAAAGTGACGTGATTCGAACGATATCACGTTACTTTTGAAATCGTGATACGTGCTTAAAGCTTAGCGACTGTATTTATAGAGAGAGAGAGCATCGACAAGCATTCTCCTACGTAATACCAGCGATCGATTCACATTAAGTGCACGCTACCAATCATTCTCTCACGAACGAGAGAGAGAGAGAGAGAGAGAGAGAGAGAGAGAGAGAGAGAGAGAAAGAGAGAGTGCCTCCAATCAAGAAAATTTGCATTATTCCGTGGTATAAGAGAATAAACAATCTTACGAAGCGTGATGAAGCGTCCACGTGTTACGGAATTTCTTAGAAAAAATGAAAGAAAAAAAGAAAAAGAAAAGGGAAGAAACGTGTTCGGTCGTCATACTTTCGTGGAGAATGTGAACCAAGGCAAAGTTAGCGTGATACTCCGTCGTTCGTGTTAAATTTGATTTGGATTAGGTCAGGATACTTCGCATTTCTTTTTTCTTTCTCTCTCTCTCTCTCTCTCTTTCCCTCTCTCTTTTCTTGAATAACGTTGCCAGTGAAAAATAAAAAAAAAAAAAAAGAAAAAGAAACGAAAGAAAAAAGAAAAAGGGAAATTACGTAATTGCGAATGCGAGTGTCCTTTCTCGCTCAAAGGACACCCGAGGAACACGTTTATCGATGAAATGAGTCCTTCAGAGGGGATTCTTCGCGTGGGTGAAACTGGAAATTAATGTGTATGTATATGTATGTATGTATATATGTATATATTTATGTGTGTATGTATGTACGTATGTATTTTAGGGAGGAGGGGAGGGAGTGACGGAGAGAGTGCGTTCACCTTGTCCTTAAAGAAGTCGCTGGGTCAGTGTAAACGGCCTGAAGCTGTGAAAAGGGAGCAAGAAAATGGTAGGAAAGGTAAAAGAAGATAAAGAGCAGACGGAGAGGAGAGAAAGAGAGAAAAAGATGCGAATATACGTTGATGGCGAAGGCAGAAAGGAGGTCAACGACGAGTGCTTTCGTAAGACTCGTCGTCACGTTGTCCCTTGAAAACTGGTCTCTCATCGTCCGAGTTCGTTTCGTTGCATTTCATAGAAAGAAAGAAAGAAAGAAAGAAAGAAAGAAAGAAAGAAAGAGGGAAAGAGAGAAAGAGAGAAAAGAAGGACGAGGCTTTCTTGAACGAAGAAAAGGAGAAAAGATATGATCAAAGACGAGACGAAGAGAATATCGTTTTCAATATATTTATATAAATGTATATATTATGTATGTATATACATACATGTATACATATGTATATGTATATATATATGTATATGTCATAGTTTAAAATATTTAAAAAAAACTACAAGGGAATCGTCGTTTCGTCTCGACCAATATGAAAAGCTATCTATTCTATTTCAATAGTGCATCGTGATACATAGTACATTACATTTTCCGGAGACTTTACTCCGTTGGTTAGATTTGTTGGAAAGGAAGGAAGTTCATGAAAGTTCGATGACGTTTGCAGATCCATTGGTACGGCACGATTGGCAAGTTGTTTCGACATAATCGATTCGATTTTTGTTCGTTTATTGGATTTATCTTTAACGATGGTATCGTGATTATTCTTTTCTTCGGTACGATCTTGCCAACAGACAATAAATTTCTCCACTAAGTCACCGTATCCCTTGACTTTTTGTTTTCTCATTTCTGATCGATTGTTCTCCATTATGGTCGATTATATTAAAAGTCGACGAATTTCCTTCATTGTTAACATTGAGAGCTCATTGAAAATATTTTTTAATCAATGAACAAGATTTTTCTTAATATCGATATTGTATAACAACGATGAGCTAATCATTGTTTATATATATATATATGTATGTATATATGTATATATGTATATGTATGTGTTATTCACTGTTGTCGTCTTGATAAGTAACGTGTGTCGGATGAGACAAGTTTTATTGTGCGTCTGATTTGTTGACGGTGAGAAGGTCGTAGTACCGCGTGTCAAGTTCACAGTCTTCTCTTCGTAAACTTTGGAAGAACTAGTTCCTCGAGAAACTCGGTGCTGTTCAGACGTTAGTCGAACAAAGCGTACCAAGTTCGTTATCGAACTTCCGCGAATTGCATATCGCGTGTTCCGGTACTTTCTTATTATATCGTTGCTTTTTTATCCTCTGTTTTATATTTTCTCTTTATATATATATATATATTATATATGTGTAATAACGATAATTCTCTTATAATGTGATTATAGAAATAACAATATGCTTACAATATTTTTGTTTTCTTTTCATCCAACAACTTCTCTTAAGTGTTTGTTTTCTATTATTACTCTCTATATCGACGACGTTATAGTTTCAGTTTCTAACGAAATGTTGGAGGTACCGTTAGAAAGAGGAAAGAGAGTACTCGTAGGGCAGTACACGAATGTTGCCACAGTAAACTGTGTTATATCCAACTCTCTACAGTGTATTCGTGTTTTGTTGCCACGCATGCGTAACATTTCTATCCTTAGAGTTTCGCATACCAGGTATAATAAAAACAGGATAACTACGTTATAGTTATAAAAACGTCTTTTCGAAATTCACATTTTCGTTCGATCGTTTTATTACTTTAAGAATATTAATGAAGATTCTAATAAGAGAGATTGTTTATATCGATTTTTACGATTGAATTAAAATTTATGTATCCTGTTTCGGATAATAGATCGATAAAAGATACTTTTCGATGGAGCATAAGAGAGAATACAACGGGTGGTGGAGAAATTCAAGGTCAGCATATCGACGTTCCACGGATCGAAGCACCTAGAAATTCTGACTCCATCGAGCGAAAGGTTCAAGGTCTCTCGAGAATATCGTCTCGGTTGTGCAAGACGATTGCTTACTCGTTCAAACAGACCTTTCCCTAATCACCCGTGATAAGTAATAACCAATAAGTACAATTCTCTGTAACGAGTTTCCTACTTCACAATGGAGAATTAGGTCAATGAATTAAATAATTCTCGAGTACACTTTCCAACACGATTGTTTTATATTAAATAGAAAATAATAGTATTATATAGAATATTCGTGGATAAAGGTGTGCCGAAGAAGAGAAGAACGATTGTTAACTGCCTACGCTTGACCTTCCTCAGTCGTTCGTTCTGGGACGAGAGAGAGAGAAAAGAAGAGAAAAAAGAAAGACATTAAAGTAACATAATTACGTCATGATACTTTTTCGAGAAGGCGTAATTACGTTCTTAATATACATATACATACATAATTTAGCATTTATTTATCATTAAGTACGCATTTAAGAAATGATCGACTACGTGCTAAACGAAAGGTTAAAAATATTTCCTTTGAATTTTTGTCCTTTATCGTTATCGCGGAAACAAATAATATTCTAGAATTACTCAAAGATGAAAAAGAAAAAGAATATATTATAGAAGACGATTGTAATCATACTCATTCAATGTTATCTTTTTCTGTTCTATCTAGTCTACCGAGTAACTTGTCATTTAACTGACACTCGCTTTTATTATTTAATGGGAGAACAAGTATATTGGACATGGCGGGAGGTGAACTCGTTCACGTTTTTATGCGGTTTTATGGACGTGAATGCCGTCACGATGTCATGCGAGAAGAAGGTGCGAGCTTGCGGTCCCAGTTCTGCGTCTTCTAGTTCTGATACGGATAAATCTGTAAATGTGGGTTTGGAGCAAGGAGGACTACCATCTCTCTCTCTCTCTCTTTCTCTCTCTTTCTCCCTTTCTATTTATCTATCTTTCTTTTTCTAGTACTTATCGACACTCTCGATAACGGTCATCCTTGGGTGATATAAATTATTTATAAGAAGATTCGCGTTGCAAGACGCTCTGGCAATTTGTAATTGTAATTTATTTTGCCTATGTGGAGAGTGTTACACGTACTTACTTGTTAGACAAGCGGACGGCCAACTAACGCAATTATATACCGGATTCGTTCTACGAACGTGTGTACCTACGTTCACGAGCTCGAGAGAATCTAGCGCTGCCTTATCGGTGATAAAACATTTATATGTACATAGAACACGTTGACTTGTCTCGTATGTTTCAAAGTATTATACCTATATTAAAACTTTACAATTCTCACGAGAATAATAGATTAGATTTTCTATTTAAAAATATCGATTATCGTGGAATTTCATCTAGAAGAGAAGAGATGAGAAGAGAAGAGAAAAAAAATACTCGTTTGAGTTTTGGACAAGCGTGGGTGCTTCGAAAGTATACCGATATGTATACCACCCACATGCCTATCGTCATTATCCTCGACGTCCAAATATTTTCTACATTCTTTCCATCGAATTGTCTAATAAGTTTCTATAGCACGCCACTCATCCCACCTCTCCCATTTTTAATGAGAGAAATTTATTACGAAAGAATACCAATTTTCTCTCGGCATATACGCCATTTCGTTTATCTTTTATTTCTGCAGCTCTCTTTTTTTTTTTTGCGCCTTCCCTCGCAATATTTTTGCTTCAAATATCATAGCTAAAAAAAACAAAAAGAAAAAAAAAAGAAAAAGAGAAAAAGAAAAACAAATGCTCGATGAGTTTCCACGGATAAAATCAAGATATTTTAAGATAAACGATCGAAAAATTCTTTTTTCTTTTCGACAATTGAGATTGTTTTCTTTTTTATTTTGTTTCTTTTATTTTTAATTCTCTTTTCGAAGACGAAGAAAATAAAATAATTCAACGAAGTCGTTCGCAGAACGAGGACGAGGCTTCGTCGGACGGCGACTGAAAAGACGGAGGAAATGACGTCACATTATTATGGTTACGGATCTCCGTGGTCGGTTGCGGTTGACAAACCAAGCGTCTATGATTCCGTTCTCCTCCGATCCCTTTTGCCATCCTTTTTCTTCTCTATATTTTACCTTCTGCCTCTTCCTTTCTTCGAGGATTGCTCTTTTGTTAGGACTTTGTTATATGAGAGTCCAAAGTAGCCTTTGCTTTCCATTCGAGCAACCGACATTCGAAACCAGAGAGCGACCACTCGAGTTGAAGAAAACAAGACGATATTTCGGTACTCTTTTCTATTCGTACGACGTTAACGTTTCGTTCGTTTGCTTGAAGATAGAAGAATATAAGATAGATAGATAAAAAATAGATAGATGAAAAGATGGAGAGAGAGAGAGAGAGAGAGAAAACATTATTATCATATTCCTCGTGATTGTCTTTCTTCAAAATAAAATCATTAGGAACAAGAGAGATTGCAGATCTATCAACACAAAGCTCGTGAAGCTCGTTTAATTAACTATTTATTACGACGACATCGTAATCTCATTTCACCGGTTTCTTCATCGTATTTCAACGAGAACTATATTCAGACGGTGGATATCTCTGTCCTTTGGTTTTGGGTACATCGAATACGTGGGTCGTTAGCTAGGTCATATGCTGGCAAGACAAGATGCCATATATGCGTCGATACAGCGCACATAACTGATACGTGGGCCAAAGGAGAACGAGAGATAGATAGATAAATATATATATATATATATATATATATATATATATATACATATATATATATATATATACATAGATAGACAGAGAAGGAGAAAGAGAAAGAGAGAAATATATAGCGGTATGCCTTAATCCAACCTAAGAACATATCGAGAACGTGAGCCTGCGTTCACGAAGACTGTCACAATACATGTTAGGATCATTCGAGGATCTACGTTTTCATAGATCGATGTTAAGATATTCTTTATTCACAAGAAGGGTTATTAAGATTTTCGTTTCCTCACCTGCAGCATCTCGAGACGCGATGACGCCTGTGGTGCTGCCATAGTTGATTAGCTGTATTTCTACTCCCCTCGTGTTTCTTGATCGCGTTCGTCTGCAAACAAGCAATTAGATATTCTGTATATTGCATTTGGACGGGGAACAATAGTTCAAGATATCGTAGCACGATTTCTATTCTC
Organism: Vespa crabro; assembly: GCF_910589235.1. Lineage (NCBI taxonomy): Eukaryota > Metazoa > Arthropoda > Insecta > Hymenoptera > Vespidae > Vespa > Vespa crabro. The sequence continues at coordinate 4,293,404 of NC_060962.1, forward strand.
TACTTAGGTTCGTTCGTTCATTCCCTCGTTCGTTCGTTCGTTCGTTCGTTCGTTCGTTCGTTCGTTCGTTCGTTCGTTCGTTCGTTCGTTCGTTCGTTCGTTCGTTCGTTCGTTCGTTCGTTCGTTCGTTCGTTCGTTCGTTCGTTCGTTCGTTCGTTCACTTGTTCGTTCGTTCGTTCGTTCGTTCGTTCGTTCGTTCGTTCGTTCGTTTGGATGCCGGCACTCTTCCAGCACTTTGGAGCTTTTAATGACGTCATTATCTAAATTAAACCCACGAGTGTGTGCAGTAGCCGAATATGCATCCAACTACCAGTCTCAAAACTACCGGTAACTCACGCTCAGATATATTCACTTCTGGATACAGTCCGTTGCATCCGAATACACGCTTACTTAACACAGATACAGAATGCTAAACGAGTTCCGAAGAAAAAGGACGCGGGATTAATTTAAACGCCTCGAGCTCACCAAATGGAATCGCTCGTATAGTTCGATGAGAAAAACGATTGGCGAAGATAATCAACGTAGTTTCTACGATCGTCCTACGTGAAAAACTTTGTTATTAAGGTGCTATCCAAAATGTACGGACATTGAAGAACACACACGATCGGGACAAGAAAGTATGTGCTGATATCAAGCTCACCCACGTTTCGTGCCAATCGATCCACCCACGTTTAGAAACGTTTGATTTTTTACTTACTACAAAAATCGTTCGCAGAGAGAGAGAGAGAGAGAGAGAGAGAGAGAGACAAACAACAATCGGCTTCGTGCTTCATTCTCCACCCACGACGATATCGCGAATCATTACGTGTAACAACACGAAGGGATCGAATTTAATAGTTTGATATCATCGTAATGGAACAGGTGGACAAAGTGAAAGCACAAGACGATTGGATAATCGAGATGCCGAAAGACTTTTTACCAATTTATTCTTGAAGAATTTCTGATAAAAATGAATGATCGAATATTGTTGGAAAATTTTTTTTTCCATTTCGTTATAAAGTCGAGAGAGAAATGAGGAGAAGTTGAAGTGGAGTTTCGTTTGGAACCTGCAGCCGTGATAATCGGTTTTGGAGTACTAGAAAATCGGTTTAATAACTAGATCGAATATTCATGAAAAATTTCACACCTACGTAGGAATCGAACACACCGTTGTCGATCACTCGTATTACTTACTAGTGAAAATCGATTTTTCTTTAACTATTGCGACAAACTATCGATTGTTCTTGCTTGATTATATTTAATTACTTGAATTTCTAATAAAGTTTTTCTTTTTTCTTTTTTATTACGAATCAAAATAGAAAGTCGTGCGATTAATCTTGAAAGTAAAGTTATTTCGCATCCTTTCGCAGACTGATTAACGTTCGTAGAATTTCTAAGCACTAGAAGTAGACGCGAAGCGAAAGTTGGACGAAGGGCCGTCCCGTAAAACTGAAAACTCTCGAGGAGAAGTTTGGCATGAGGTATTCGGGTTCGTTCGTGCGTCTGGGTCGCGTCCTCGTAGAAAATTATTAACTTCAAGTTGTGTGCCGTTATGCCATGTAATAGTCGACGTTGTAGTCGTTGTAGTAGTCGTTGTAATAGTCGTCGTAGTAGTCGTCTTTGTCGTCGTCGTCGTCGCAATAGCGTTTTTAGGACGGCACACAGCTATCGTGACTCATGACAGCGACCCATGACGTAATTGCGACAATCTTTTATGGTTAAGAAGCGCGAACGACGAATACGATTCTCCATTCTTTGCTAACTTTCAATTTCAATGTTCGACATCAAAGTTCGACATGATCATCGTCCTCGTCGTCGTCGTCGTCGTCCTCGTTCTCATCCTTGTCGAGTTGATTTCGATCGATTCTATTAGCAAATAATCACCTTGGAAAATGATCTCCTTTCGATCGTTAACTCGCAATCGATTCACACTCTCGGCTATCGCAATACGTATCTACTAATACGTTGCAAGGCGAACCTGCGGTTACAATAACTTGCGATTCCACCCTCATGAATAATCTCGCAAGGTGTTATTGAACTTGAATGGACCGCTTTGCGTACCTCCGATATTACCCAACTCGTCCCTTTGTATGCTAAGTCCATTGTAATATGAATTCGCGGTTTGTGTGTATGGATGCAGATAGATATTCGTATGTATTCGTCGCATTTCCGTGTGAATGATGACGCGTTTTAAAAAGTGTGATATTTTATGAAATCGTATTTGAAAAGTTTCTCTCGAAAGAAATTCGTTTTCTAGGACTTCGAGGGGAATTATAACGAGGTGATCGCCAAGTTTTTCGGTTTCTTCGCATAAGAAGAAAAGAAAAAAAAAAGAAAGAATGAAAAAAAAAGGAAAAGAAAATAAATAATCCTTCGGCTTTATATACTTTACATTTTTCTAATTAATTATTTTAACTTGACGAAGGATAAGCAACATGATATATTGATAAATTTGTATTTTTTTCAATTATTTTTTTTTTTTTTAAATTCATTTTTCCCTTTACCGATGGAAAGGTCAGAAAAAAGAAAATTACTAAATTAAATTGAATTCTGACCTTTCGAAAGGTATGACCTTTTGTTGATAAAAATTGAGGCAAATTTTAATTAGAAAAAATGCATTAATTAATCTGATAACGAAAGAATGATAAATATCTCACATTTTAAGATAACGTTAAGTAACGTAGATATTTGGTCACGCTCGTGTCCTATTGCCAGTATTATTTATAGTTTAACTAAAAATGTACGTACGCTAGGATTACCATTACAGTCCCATGCGTATGGTCACTGTGGCAGGTACGCTCGACTCCATTTCTATAATTAAACGGCGGTCACGAGAAACGACGGACGCGATCGTATGCGAATGTAATTCGTTTTAAAACGAAGGAACGATTTGTTAAGAGAAACGTGCGAACGCATTCTCCCACATGGGATGCACGTGTTGCTGCAACGAGATGAACTTTGTATCATAAAGAAATACCTATCCGATGCGCCGATGCATTCTAACGATATTGCTTGCACTTTCGTTAATTTCAAAATATAACAATTCAGAATATTCGTGACTCTTTATTATACAAACCTAAATCAAATTTGATTTACAATATATTCGATTCGAATGTAACATTTTTTCTTTCATTCTTTTCTATTCATTTTTTTTCTTTTACATCAATTTCTCAAAGAAGTACACGTAAATTATTTCTAATTATGAAAATATTGTCATTTGTATTTGATTGATAATTATTTATAATTACAATAATATTATCATTTATAATTCTGACGTTATATGCAGGTATTTATATATATATATATATATATATATATATATATATATATATATGTATATATATTTTTTTGTTTTTACTTAAAATACGAAGATCTTTAGAGAAATAGATGGAAGTAATATCGATGTAGATAATCATAAAATCGCGGAAACTTTTTAAAAGATCTTTCTCAATCAATCGATTAAATGAAGTTTAAAAGTAGTGCAAGCAAATAGTTTTGGATAACCTCGTATTGTTAACTCTGTATGTATTAATGATACAATTGGGATTACCGCGTCTCAAGAAGTCTCGTAAACACTCGGAGAAAGCAGACGCTCGATAGACGCATAGTCTAGTCTGTTCTAAACATCTTCCCTCTTTCTCCTCTCGTGCGGATCTATAGCGCGTGCGAACTATAGTAGCAAGGGAGTTAAGTACTTACTTACGATCATCTTCCTTCGAAACTCACGATTCTTCTTTGCAATTAACTGCTTTTCCATTCTACGAATTTCAAATCGATGATCTCGAGCGAATCTTTAACGAACCACTTTTAGGATTCGTCTATCTATCTATCTATCTACCTATCAATTTATCTAATTTTCAAATTAATTTTCTTTTCTTTTCAATCGATAATTTCATTCGTTAATTTTATAATAACGTTTACGTTTAACAACAACGTTTCTAAATGATTATACCAAAGTAAAGTAAACCAAAGTAAACCAAAAGAAGAGGATTCGTTTTGCGTGTATTTCAATTGGTTAGAAAATTACTAGGAGACAAATAACACGAAACTTACCTTTTTTAAGCAAGCAGAAAGGTACACCAACGGAGAAGGAATCGCAGGTGATTCGTGCAGCTCGTCCTTTCGTGCTGAGGACCAATGTAACACTGACAGTTTCACCGTCCCTCTCTCCTCGTCCGTTCACGCTCCCTCTCTCATTCACCCTATATCTCTCTCTCTCTTTCCAACTCTCACCAATGTGTTAGAGGAAGAGGAAAGAAGGAACGTGCAAAGAGGAAACACACGAGGCAGAGGAAGGGTTATCAACCCACACGTATAAACGTAGAAACGTAGCCGATGTTTTTGAATATAATTCTTATGATCCTTTCTGTATTTTATCGTATCGTTCATTTTGTTAATATCGATGTATTAACATTTTTTTGTGTCGGACGAGTTCTTGCAATCACAAAAATGAAAGCGTGAGAACAAATTCAATTCATACGGGTACTTGCGTAAATTTTTTTTTTTATCCTAAAAGGTTTAATAATCTTATAGATTAGATCGATTATATTAAAAGTATCGTATATGTTAAATTAATTTATAATTATTTATAAATAATATTTATGTATGTAAACAAGTAAATCTCATCGATTGAATGTGCGATGTGTTGAAATGGATTAATTATCGAGAGAGAGAGAGAGAGAGAGAGAGAGAGAGAGAGAGAGAGAGAGAGAAAGAGAGAGAGAGAGAGAGAGAGAAAGAGAGAGAGAGAGTAAGAGGGGGAAAGAGAGAGGGAGAGGATAAGAGAGTAGATGCAATTTGCCTGGCTCGACGAGACTTAAAGTCTCGCTGTGATTCACGAGGTACATAAGCTAAGCTATCCTCCCTATAAGGCTTCGTTTAGCAGTTGGAGTCTAGAAAGAGAAGGAGAAAGAGTAGTAGTATTAGTAGTAGTAGTAGTAGTAGTAGGAAGAGGAGGAGGAGGAGGAGGAGGAAGAAGAAGAGGAGAAAGAGAAGAGGGAGAGGAAGAAGAGAAGAGACTGGACGAGTTCCTCGACGAAATGATAGATAGCAAAGTCTTGGTTATCGTTTATATGTCATGCAACGAATGATCCATCGATCTTCTTAAATGTAACGGATATGATCGTGTCGGCCGATCTGTCTTATTTCTTATGACCAAAATAAAATCGTTCGATCGTTATGTACAAGGAACGAATTAACCATTTCAATCGTATAATCGATGTAAAGTATTTAAAAACATACAGAGAGTACAATGTAATTATGGGAATTCTCGTTAACGCATTAACGATGTTTTAATATATTCAAATATGATGAGTAAGACAGAAGAACTAGTCATCAGGTTTAACCTTTAATTCTGATTCCTCGTACGTACACCTACTTTCTCGTTGCCTGGAGGCCAATATCGAGGACAATCGTAACCTTCCTTCCTGATACGTGGGTGTTTTCTATTGATGCGAAAGAGTATATATATATATATGTATAAACGGATACTGTATTGTGTATTTGATATTAATAATTTTTATTTCTTTAATTAAATTTTCAATATAATCGACGCTTTCAACATCAATCGAAAGAAGGATCTCTCGTTACAAACAAGATTATCCGAGCAGCGTTCTCGGATTCTCCTTTCGGCAATACGAGTAGGATTATTTAACTTGGTTGTATTTATATAATCCCATATAGTTCGTATCTCCTGACTCATAGGTGTTTTATAAAATGATATTAACGCACGTCCGGAGTTTGGTTGTTTTTCTCCTTCTTCTTTTTTTTTTCCTTGTTTCTTTTTTTTCTTTCTTTTTTATTCATTTTTTTTTTTCTTTACGATCCATGCTCGACGTTTATTTTCTCTCAGGGGAAAACTCCCAGAGCGATATTTCCTTCCTTAGATGGATATTTCTAATTAACATCGAGCTAGCTAACGTCGTTTTCCTAGTTAGCATCGTAGTTGAAACGAGACACGGTTTTAACAGCATCGGCTGTTCTACGCTGATACACACTTTATTTGTAATATTTCGATCGGCTCGATTAAACAAAAACAAAAAAGTGCCCTTTAATTCTTAAAAATAGGGATTCAAGGGGTGGAGTTAATTAAAGATATCTCATCTCTGAGGAATCTCTGAGATATCTCATCTCTGGACGTCGGCCAAAGGCTTGAGTTCCTATGTCATTGAATCGTTAATTAATGGGCATCGAATTAATACTCTCACGATGAAACCGTGCTCGATTCAGAGTCTCTATTTAGAGAGAATCGAGTGGTAAATAAACCTTTGAGAAACTGCGTCTGGATTGCGTCGAGTTTAAAGAGGTATTGAGATGCTGCGTTCTAAGATGTCTCACGATTATAGGTGAGCTATTGTTTTCGATGAAGTCAAATACGTGTTCGCATTTAGCTTAACAACTTTTGATTTCACACTTCGTTAGACACGATGAGACATAAAAAAAGTTGATTTATTCTTTTCTCGTGGGTGGTAGTGACTCTTATGACTCATTTGCCTCTTTTTGCATCTTTACATAATGAATGAAAATATACGACGCGTATTTACTTCGTCGTCGTCGTCGTCGTTGTCGTCGTCGTTGTCGTTGACAACAACAACACGCATAGAAGAAGTTGCTGATTAAAAAAAAGTTTCGATGCTTCCTATCCTCGTAACTCGAGTAACCTGCAATTATTAATATGAAGTTTTCACGTTTATTACGTAAACTTTTTCCGCGACTTTGACTTCAGAGTCACCGACGCCTACAGCAATATGATTACGTAGGTATCTACTTGTGCTCGTTCTCTTCATTACTTTTTCTTTAATTAAGAAGAAAATCGATGATCATTGAAACATTTATTTCATTATTTTTGATCTCGGATGATAAGGATATTTATTTAATTATTTCTAATAATACGGTATATACAGAACGTTAGATTAATTTACTGTCAATTTTCTCTAATACGTTTTTTTAATGAGAATTAGAAATTTATTAATTGAGCTTATTTTCTACCTGATAATTAGTCGATTGACATTTTACAAACGAGTGAGTTAGCTTCAGAAATATTTTCAGATGTATATATATATATATATTCATGATGTCATGAACAGTTTCAACTTTAACAAAGAATCGATTGTTCTTAACTCTTGGAACTTTTATTCTTTTTACGTGATTAAACAAAGATTATATAATATGAAATTTATGCCGATGTAATTACACTGTACTAAATATAAAACTTATGCTTAGTAAACATTAACTTTTGGTTATAAATTAATAATCATTTTCTTTACGATGAAAATTAAATAAAATGGGTATACGAGCGTGTAACTACGAAGTTACATGATAAAGTTTTAGTCAGTTAATTTAGTTTTATATTACATTTTCTTTAATCATTGAAGTTCTGTATGGCATTTTTATTTTTTCAAACTTCGAGAAGACATTAACGAAACTCTCTCCTCTCTTTCTCTCTCTTTCTTTCTATCTCTATATACATAGACGCACAGACACAACAATGAATTATTTCGTTGACCTGTTGCTCTACATTCTCGGAACTTCCAATAATTCGAATTATATATTTTCTTTTCGCAAAGTGTTAGCTTCCAGCAAAATTCTTTAAATTCCTGTTGGAATAGATGGTTTACTCACACGAACGACATCAGCTTATCCTATTTTTAACGTTTTCATCTTACGAAAAAGCAATCTTCAAAGTCACGTCGCCCGTTATTCGATCTCTAACCGAACGAAGTCATGGCACGAAGTACCGAAGCCTTTGTGGATTCGACCATGTCGGAGGATCGGCTCTGGTTCAATTGACAATTGGGATCGCGGAAATGAGGTCATCTGCGACATATTGCAGACTGACAGAATACCTAATTTCATTGTAATTATGATAACCAGTCATACCGTATCATCAGAGACAGTTACTCAAATGAATTAGAATCGTGTAAATGAATTGACGGTAATATATATATATATATCTTCGTTTCAAAATCAAAAAATATTTTTTATTTTTCCATTTCTTTATTCATCTTCTTCTCTTAATTAATATTTTTACCAATGAAATAATGTTTTCTTGTCTTTTTTTCTTTTTCTTCCTTACAAATGTTTATTTTTACTGTTTTGTGTAAATGTTTATGTTTATGTTTATGTTTATGTTTATTTGTAAAGCGGTTGAATACGAACGATATTCAAAGTCGATATGGCAGAATCGAGTTTAGAATTATTCGCGTCGCCAATGAATTTTTTGATTTTCCCACAGATGGCGGTAGTCGATGATGTCTGACCAAACGCGGTTCCATTCTCCTTACGTAGTAGAACAAAACGTTGATTTGCACGAAGATATTTCTTTATGTTAGCTATTAAAAAGTATTTCATTCATCTATTACATTTATCGGATTATAGCGTTATCGTATGTCTTCATTCTTCGAGATAAAACTTGATATTTGTTGAAAAGTTTTGTGTTCGTTTTAATAAGGATAATTCGTTTGACTAACTGGAATATTCAAAGTTCTGTAGAAACAATGATTCTCCCATTATAATTAAGAAGTTTAATTCGTGTAAATAAACTTTTTGAGAAGTAATTTCGACGAAAGGAACGGCGAATGTCAGTTTGTAAATAAAAAAAGACTAGTAATAGAGAGAAAATTGGAAAGAAATGATGAAAATGATATTGGAAGCTGACTTTATTCGGGTAGCAAAAGTCTTATTTATTAATATCTTCGTATCGATCTTGTACGTGATTATTGAAAGGGACTGGGAATTAGAGTTTCTCCCGTAACGTAGAACGACATTTATCTTCGAATCGAAATTAATAAGTTTCTTGATTGGTACGAAAGGTATATATATATATATATATATATATATATATATATATATTTAATGTAAATATATATGTATATGTATATACGCGTACATATAAAACGAGTTTCTGCAAGTTGAATGAGAATTTATTCGTAAGCTTTACATTGTTTTACGATTTTTGAAGTACTCGTTAATTCGCGGAAACCTCCTAGTAGAATTTTTATTATTTCTGTGTGTGCGTGTGTGTGTTTTTTTTATTCTCTCTCTCTCTTTTTTTTTCATTTTCACGTAGAAATGTTAAGCGCGTAACCGTGAAAAACGCAAGGTAGATCCTTTGTACCGAGGATATTTCGTTTGATCGCATCCTTTCTTCCTATGCGCTGGAATCGGTCCCGCTGTGATGGAGAGCTTTGCAACGTTAACGCTTCTCTGCATTGCACCTGTTTCGAAGCCGATCTGTAGCAAAGCTCGTCGATGGTGAACAATGTGCCGACCGTCGAGTTTTTTTTCGAATTCGATACGTGCGCAAATGTATCCGATACCGAGAGTTTCTCTATGCTTTCGAATCGTGTACCGTACAACTTTCATATATTGATTTCGATCCTTTTTCTCAAAACGTATTGTGAATGCGAAATCATTTACATGAAAAAAAAAATACACACACTCATATATATATATACATATATATATATATATATATATATATATATATATATAAAAGAAAAAAGAAGTAAAAAGAAAGAAATTCTCACGTTTACATAAGTACAATCTACGTGTTCATAAGTTCTCATGAATTTCCATTAAGGATTTCGTATTGTCGACAAATTTTTGAAAGAAAATAATGATCGAGCCCGTACTAGGGAATCGACCGGTTGATGGAAAAACGTTATTAGCGTGATTATTATTTCCGAGTAGGTGGCTTTGGAGAGAATCCAAGAATGCACGGCAGAGCTGACTTAACTTTCTGCATTTGAGCGATGGGTAACGGGTGGTGCGAGCGAGAAACGGGGAAATGGGAAATTCGTGCCGAAAATGACACCAAGAGGCGAAAGCTACTACAGTCGTCGTTCCTGTTCCTGAAGCACCCACGAATATATAAATATATATGAGAAAGCACACATCGTTGGATATTGCAGATTATACAAGTTTATATACTCTTATATACTTATATACGATATATATATATATATGTATGTATGTAATATATGTATAGATAAATATATATGTACGTGCAATACTCATCATTCCGTTTTTAGCTAGTATAGCTCTCGTGCGCACACTATTCGCTACTTCGTACTATAGTACTAGGGGCTAACTCTATCCGTGCGTCCGTGCGCGCAATATTACGTGTCGCTTTTTCAAACTCAAACGGGAAAGTTCCTTTTCAATGCCGTCCTCTTTCTTCCAGAGAACCCTTTCTATATGGACGAACGACGTTGTCGATCCTCCCGTTGCTAGTGCTGTTACACGTTTGTAGAAGTGAGACAGGGAAAGAGAGAGAGAGATAGAGAGAGAGAGAGAGAGAGAGAGAGGGGGAGAGTCACTCGACGAGAATCGATGCTGAACGATTATCTCGATTCTACGCGGGTCACGAGCGAGATTGAACTCTTTCTTTATATTATATGATGTCACGAATACGGGATGCGTATATATGTAGGTGAGCTTTTCGAGAAGCCCTTTCAAAGCCGATGCATTGCACTATCGGACAATGAACTAGGAACTATCGTCATGAAATATGAAATGAAAGTTTGGTAGACGCCCGGACGATCTAGGATTTGATCATATCCTTTTGGTATATCGAGCCTTGTCGTTTCTCCAACATTTTTCTCTATCGGTGACTTAAGATTTAGGTAAAAATAGAAGTTTTAACGTTCATCTCGATATTTCTTTTCTTTTTTCTTTTTTTTTTTTTTCTTTTTCATTGTTTTATCGAATGAAAGGAATTTATGATAAAGTTGACAATGATAATCGCGTGAGCTTTTTCTGACCTCTATAAAGGATATATATATATATATATATATACACATACATACATATTCAAACACACACACACACACACACACACACACACACACATATATATATATATATACAGACTTCACAAAGCATTCGCTTTCATATTCGTGAACAGTTTTGTAACGTTGCACAAACTGCATTAGGATGATTTTAAGGAGTAGATCTGTAGTAAAGGGTATTACAGGATGCCTACTTCGTTTGAAATATTCTTTAAGGGTTTTCAGTCATGTTTAATATATAAATCCATCTGGTAATATGCTTCCAATCTTGGCACTGGGAAAGACATTCTCATGGTAAATTTAAGTATCCTTTTCTCTCTCTCTCTCTCTCTCTCTATCTTTATTATTTTTCTTTCTTTTTCCCCCCTCTCTTTTTCTTCCAAAAGGCAAGGATTCTAACGTTATCTGCTTATCAATCGTGCACGATCGTCGCATATTTTTTCTTTTCCTTCCTTTTCTCGTGTCTTTTTTAAAAGTACATCTCGCCGATCTTTCTTTTAATTTAGACGTTCGTCAAGTTTGAAACTAAAAAGAATAGATATAACGTTACATAGCAATTCCGGCTCGTTTACATACGAAAGTAATCAAACGCGATACCGAATATGGATATGAACTTTATCTCTGGCTTCTACGTACTCACGCTTTTCTGTGTGACGGAGGTTTTTTTCCTTTCTTTTTTTTTTTTTTTTTTTTTTATTCTTTTTTACTTTTTTATTCATCCTTCCCCTGCCCTCCCTACTTCCTATCCTCCCATTGCAAAGGAAAAATCGACGACGAACAACTGGACTCGTTCGATCGATCCACCGTTTGAATTGAATTACATCGCTTCGGAGTGCATCGGTGTGTAACCAATAGGTACGCGAAAAGTTTCACGTGGTGGGACAAAACGTGTGTATGTACGTACATATGTGTGTGTGTGTGTGTGTGTGTGTGCGTGCGTGTGCGCATATGTGTATATATGAAAGAGAGAGAGAGATAGAGAGAGAAACAGATAGAGGAAAAGAGAGAGAGAGAGAGAGATTGGTTTGGTCCTTAACAATGTATTCTCTGGCAGTGGTGTTACGATGGTTAACTAGCGATGGACTCGACAATGAATACATCGAATCGTTTTCGCTATCGTTAATTTTCTTGTCGAACGTTTTCAGATTTCGAAATATTCAATTGATCGTTACTTATTAGAAATCGAGTCTTTTCGAAGAATTCGTATTTTATTTTACTATAAAACTCATCTTTTCGATCTTTGCCCACGATATATCGTTTCAATCATTAGAGCTTCGATGGTTCTGTTAAAAATCTCTTCTTTTTTTCTTTTACTTCAATAAATTTGACGAAGTATTTCTGTTCTTTCTTTTCTTTTATTTCCTCTCGTTAAATTTATAATTATTATTATATCGCTGATATAATTAAGTAAATTTGACGACCGTATTTTTTAGAAATTTCCTGTTAAGATCTATGGATTATTTTTAATTCATTTGGTATTACGTGAAATAATACAAAAATATGAAAATTCTTCGTTAATTCTCACTTTTTTCTCTCGTTCTTTTTTTTCTTTTCTTCTTTTTTTTTTTTTCTTTTTTTCTTATGGAAATCGAGTGTAACGTAAAATTGTCGTTATACGTTGAAAAATGTCATGTTCTCGACTACTCAAAATAACTTTTATCATAGACTTTTATATGTTTTACGATTACTACTAGTGTTTCGCACAATGAAACGTATGCGTGTAAAGATTTGTATCAAGAACGTGGGATCGAAGAAAAAAGTGTGTTCTTTTATCACGTACATATCTTTTATATGAGACATTTCATATCTAGTTCTTTGTTATATATACATACATAAATATACACATACACACATATATATATATATATATCTTCTTACAAATTTTCACGGACCAACAGATAACGGAAGCGTTCAATAAGTGTGAGAGAAAAATGATATATACTCGACTGGGTCGTTGGTCCTTTCATTTTCATTTTCTTTTTTTTGTCCTTTTCTCTTTTCTCTTTTCTTTTCCTTTCTTTTCTTTCTTTTTTTTATCTTTTTTTTTTTTTTATCCCGGCCACCACTCGCCACTCGTTTATACGGACGATCCCCTATAAACCTCGATCGATTCGATTCTTCCGGTTCTTCGAGCTCCGGCGTGCATGCCGCACTGCTTCGGACGTGCGCGTCGTGGCTTGAAATTAAACGAGGAAATATATTTTGCAACGGAGCTCTCGTTTCGTTCTCCCGCAGGGAAGACCCGTTCCGTGATTCGAGTTTCCTTAGCTTTCTCACGGACTTTGTTGCCTCGGAGTTAAAGCGCAATGTCCTTTTATACCAACACACACATACACGCGTGCACACACACACACACACACATATATATGCATTTATATTTATATATATATACTAACTTACTTATAAAATTTCTTTATTAATATTACATCTTGGTCATTTCGATGGGTAACAAAAAGATAAAAGCGACCTTATCTTTTAGAAATAAATCTTTCCTCTTTGCAACGAGTTCCTTTTTGTGATTCTAATGAGTATAAAGTCATTTTAAAGTAATTTTTCTTTTCTCTTCTCTTTTCGAGAGAGAGAGAGAGAGAGAGAGAGAGAGAGAGAGAGAGAGAGAGAGAGAGAAAGCAAGAGAGAGGGAGAAAGAACGAGATTGACAAATATTATATTCGTTTTCTCTAAGTTCTTTATTGTCTTCTAAGAAAAAGAGATAAATAGATGCACATTACTTTTGCGCTCTTTCATATTATTTTCTTTTTTCTTTTTCTTTATTTTTTTTTTCATGGGACATTTTTTATTAACTATTTCCTTAAGTATCACGATTGGAAATATGTCAAACGAGTTTTCCTTGGGATGCAATTCGTTAGAGTAAGTATCCGATTCGTTATGATGATATTACTTTAATTCACCGCAACTATTAACGTCGGCTTATAAACGAGCATAGGATTAACGAGCACGTTTGCTACCCCGGACAGCTCTGTATTACTTTAACGTGGCAATAAACTTAATTAATGCGACGATTAATCTAAATGATTTTAATAATGGCATCTTTGAAGAAACGAAGTAGTTTTTGATAAGATCGCGATTAACTATCGCCAGAGTTTCTTTACGAGCATTAACCATTCGTTTTTTACATGCATTGTTAAGTACAGCTTGGATAATGGCGTGTGTCGTGCTCATTGTATCGTTTTTTATTTAAATTTTTACTCGCGTATTATACATTCGAGCTCATTTTAAATTCTTTCGTATTGAAAAATTACTTGGAGAAAAAACTTTTTGAAAAATTCTTGATCTTGATTGGAAATCTGAAGGGCTAATTATTATTTTTTTTCTTTTTTCTCGATTTTTTTTTCTCTTCTCTTTTTTTACAACCTCCAAATGTTTCGAGAATGCTTAGGTCTTTTCTTCGAATAATATTAAATGGAAAAAAAAAAGAAAAATTATAAATCAAAAAATCTATCAAAACTTCGAGGTAACATAATTAACATGTCTTATTCTTTTCTTTACTCTAGTATTAAGTATAAATGTTCGATCTATATAGTATACTTCATATACTTGCTATCTTCGTGAAAATTTTTGAGAATAACTTGAACCATCCCCTTGAAGCGTTTTCAGAAATCAGGACGATTAATAAATCAACATTTAGGAGTATAACCCGCGAAACGGTTTAAATCGAAAATTGAATTCGGTCGGCTTTAAAACGAAAGCACTCGGGTACGACGCTGTCGTTTCAATTTATACGTTGTCGAAATCGTACCAATTTCTGGACTTGCTGAGTCAATTTTCTGCATGATATAAAATGCGAAATATATATAAAATATTGACATTTTCATCGTCTTGATGCGACGTATTTCGGACGTATTGAAGCCTTTAGATTTTCTATTTCCGCGTCTCGCGTTTCTAAGGAGAACGAATGAACGAACGAACGAACGAACGAACGACAGAGAGGGAGGGAAAGAATGAGTGAGCGAGAGAGAGAGAGAGAGAGAGAGAGAGAGAGAGAGAGAGAGAAACATGACGTAGAGCCGAGTCTTGCTTCATTTCGCAGTTCGACAGACCGCGGAATTCCTTAGGCTGCATTTCTCGAACGTGCGGTATTATAGCTTCGCTACTCCCGTCGTTTCTTTCTTTCTTTCTTTCTTTCTTCTTCCTCTTCTTCTTCTTTTCTTTTTCATTTTTTTCTTTTTTTTTTTTCGTTATTTCCATCCCCTTTTCTTTTCTGGTCCCGCGCTTTTTATCGAAAAGTAATAATTCCCTCGGACGATCTCGTCGTTGCAGCTTTCCGCATCGTCGTTACGATGCAGTCACCGCTATTCTCGATAACGAATCGAATATGATTGCTATGTTGGATCGATCGATCTATCGATAGGTAGATCGGTAGATCGATTGGGTTGGTTGGTAGGTCGGTCGGTCGGTCGGTCGGTCGGTCGGTCGGTCGATTAATTCATTTCTCTCAGTTAAGCCGTCCTTCACCGAAAAACTTTTCAAAAAAAAAATTGACGTTTTCATTTCCGTCGATTCCGACGATCAACGATTAGGTATGCTCGCCCCATCGTTTGTTGTGTTAAAAAGGAAAAGAAGAAAACAAAAAAAAAAATCAAGGAAAAAACAAAATAAAACAAAGAACAAAAAAAAATTATTCAACATACATACGTAAGTCCGTTTAATTTTCCACCGCGTCCGATGAGCTTTAAGCGTCCCGCCGCACCGCTTTGATTCATTAAATTTTCTCGCAGTGACGGCCGGCACGCGCACTGTAAATAAATCGACCCGTTATCGAGCTCTAAATTTAAGAGAACAAGATAGAAACGATTTTTTTCCCCCCGATTTATTTCAATAAATCTCGACGTTGAGCCTCCCTTTTCGAACGAATCCATTTCGAAATCCTGATAACAATGATGAGGAAAACGTTGAACGAAATCTCGCGCGCTTATTGTAAAGCTATGTGAAACGTAGTAAATGTATGTCCACTGAAATGTTATATATATATATATATATATATATATATATATATATATATATATATATGAGCCGTTTATTTTGAAAGTGGCCTAACTCCATTTATCTTCAAATCGAGATATTTAAGGGTTTGCGTTTCAATGAATTTAAAAATATACGTATAGGATACTAATGAGTTATACTACTTAAGTGTATCTAAGGGTGTTAAATTTATAGTTCCTATTAAAATAGTGGCAATTATTAAGTGAATAATATGCGTTTGCTTATCAAGAATGGAGTTAGGCCACTTCCAAAATTAACAATCAGATTCATTATAAAATTTGAAGGTGCCCAAGTCCATTCAACATAATTTAAGATGCTTCAAATTGAAAAAAACAATACTCAATTTATTTTACGTATCTTTAAAACACTTCGAAAACATAATTTATGCGATTCAAAACATTTTTTTAACTACATAACGTACAAAATTACGAACATAAATTTATTACAAAACAATTTACTATTCATCTAGATTATGTGTGTGTGAAAGGGATTTGAAGAAATCGTGATAATAAATTCAGAACTTTAAAATTTCCATTTTCATTCATTGATGTCTTATAGAAAATTTTATATTATAAAGAAATATTTTTTATTTCTTTTTAATTCAAGGATTTTCATTTATTTGTATAATAATTATTACAATGATTCACGTTCAAGTGTTTCATTGAAAAATAATTTCTTTTCTTGTTTTTACAAATTGAAATTATATACAAACGGAAAACGATGTTTAAATAATAAAATCTTATTTGAACGAATAACTTTATGGAAATTAAAAAATAAAAAAAAGAAAAAATAAATAAAAAAGAAAACAATTAAAAGAGGAAACCTTCTGTTTCAATAATCATCCTTATACGAATAATAAATGTTTCATCGATATATCACTGCTCAAACGAAACCACGAATTTTTCGGATAAACCTTCTAATATGACACGTAAGGCTTTTCAATGAAATATTTATTTGATTTCAAATCGAACAAAAATTTTTTTTCTCTTTTTTCTTTTACACTAGTCGGTAAACAAAAAGAAATTAATATGTTATTTAAAACATAATATTATTTATAATAAAATCATTCTTATCAATTCAGTCGTTATGATATGATTGTTTTATATATCTTTTTGTGCAAGTGCGTATTGGAACATTTGTTCGTAAAGAATTCCTTAATATGAGATGAACGACGACTTAAATTTTTATAAGGCTATTTAAAGTCTTTCTATCGGAAATTTAGAAGAACTTCTTTTGTACTACAAGAGACTGAGAAGGAGAGAAAAAGAACGACTAAATACACAAAAGGCAAGGCTAACCTAATAGGGGCGGGGTCAAATATCCAAGGGGCGGGACTAACCTTGTAAGGGGCGGGGCCAAACACCACAGAGGGCGGGGCTAACCTAACAAGGGGCGGGGCCAAACACTACAGAGGGCGGGGCAAACTTGACAAGGGGCGGGGCCAAACACTACAGAGGGCGGGGCAAACTTGACAAGGGACGAGGCCAAATACCACAGAGAGCGGGGCTAACCTAGTAGGGGGCGTGTCCAAATATCCCGGAGGCGGATCCAAATACCTCAGAGGGAGGGCTAACCTGGTATGGGGCGGGGCTAATGTATCAGGGGGCGGGGAAGTATCCCCAGGGGCAGGACTTAATATCCCATGGGCGGGACAAACCTACTAGGGGAGAGGCCGAGTACCCCTGGGGACGAGGCTAAACTGTAAGAGGGCTGGGCTAATGTAGCAGGGGGTGTAGCTAAACTGGTAGGGGGCTGGGCTAAACTGGTAGGGGCAGGGCTAACCCAGTAGGGTAGGGGCTAACCTGGTATGGGGGACTTATACTATGTATCTGTATCTGTGTCTGCGTGCATGCATAGAGAGAAAGTCGATAGTGGAGATCATGTTTTCGTGAAAGAATTTGTATTCGAAGTCTCAAAGGACCTGTTGCTATTTCTCTCTCTCTCTGCTCGATTAACTAAGATAGTCATATAGTCATATAGTTAATAGTCATTTATAGTTTTATAGTCATTTATAGTCTGTATAGTCCTTATAGTCATTTACAGTCTTTATAGTCAGTATAGTCGGTTTAGTCCTTATAGTCATCCATAGTCAATATAGCCAGTATAGTCATCTATAGTCCTTATAGTCATTTATAGTCAATATAGTCATTTATAATCAGTATAGTCATTTATAGTCAATATAGTCATTTATAGTCAGTATAGGCAGTAGTCATATACTCAATAGATACATAGTCAGTAGTCAACAACTTTCACTATATGTACAATTTTCTACTACCGTGGGAATCACTGCGATTAGATAAACCGTGTTGTGATGATACCATTAACCCTTTGAATTAATAGTATCATCACACATGCGCACATATGCGTACAGCGCAATCTATCTATATAGACTATGGAAGCAAATACGCGTCTAGCAAAAAATATGTTTCTGTGGAATCATTAAGTGCAAATTGCGATAATGATGTTTTTAATAAGAATTCATTGTTAACGATAGTGGCAATTCGTTCTCGTCGACGTTATTGTTATTATAAAAGAAAAAAAAAAAGAAAAAGCAAAAGAAAAGGGAAATGAAGAATAATTTTGCTGTTGTAATTTGTCAGATATTTTAATACAGTGATGTCAATACAATATTTTCGAACTTTGTTGATCTACCCCGACGTGGTAATAAATTCAGGACTTTAAAATTTTCATTTTCATTCATTGATTTAAGTATAAATGGAGTTAGACCACTTTCAAAATAAAGGGTTAAATTATTGAACTAACTCTGAAAACTTATGTGTCAAGAATTATCGTATTTGCTCGGAATATAAGCAACCTGAAATGCTTTACTGATAAATAAAATAAAGTTGTACATGTAATTATAGCAACCGGAAAAAATTGACAAATGGAGTTAGGCCACTGTCAAAATAAACGGCTCATATATATATACATAGAAAGATTATGGACATATGGATTATTATCGCGACCAATCTTAATAACGAACGTCATAAGGATATTATTTAATTAATAATCCGAGAGATGAAATATTTTGATCGTTAATTCGTTCGTCGTTCCATGTGTATATATATATTTACATATATATATATTTGAGTAGAAATGTTAGAGATAAAAGAAAAAAGTGGAACGAAAAAAAAGTAGGACATTGTTCTTGTTTGTAGGGATATTTTCTTTTCCCTTTTTTTTTTGTATTTTTTTTTCTTTCTCTTGTTCGTTTTTGTTTTCGGTCGGAGGCAAGAATATTTTTTTCGAAATTTCAAGAAGGTGGAATAGAACCGTTTTACGCTTGCGAGAGCAAAGCTCATAGCTAAGAGAACTGTGTTACATACACGCGTGTCGATGAAAATATCGTAGCTTAACTTCTATCAGGCATTATTCGCCGTCTCACCAATTCCTCTCACGGTCGGTAGAAAATGAGAAATTGAAAGGATGGGTCAATGATATGCGTTCCTGTCGTGTGGTTTCGACAGGAACTATTTCCCAGTTCCCTAGGTCCCTCGTACGTGTCGCCTCATCTGCATCCCGAGCCGATCGCGTCCCGCTTCCATTTATTTTTCGATATCCTACCAGCTTCGACGTTCTCTCCCAGGAAGACAGGGATTTCTTTTCGGATAACTAAACGTTTTCTTGCCAGGAGAGACTTAACTTAACGCGTCGCATCGAACTCGAAACTTTTAAGAGGACGAGTAATAGTATGGTTGCCTTTTTAAGTCGGACCTCTGTTAGATCCTTTCGAGAGAAGAAGGAACATTGTTAAAATTAAGATTCTCAATTTGCCTCTTTCATTCGTTATTCCATTCAATCCTGTTTGCATAAAATTAATAAGAAAAGTTCGATGGGATATTTATAAGAAAAGCATTTTATTATTTCAGAAGATAAATATAAATTTATACTATAATATTGTAATATCGAGTTGTTTGAAAACTTCGTGTCGATTTGTCTTTCATTTTTAATGATACAGAAAATTGAAATGAATCGATAAATATTAAAAATAACATTTATAAAGATCTTGTTCGGATATCGCATTACTATAATACAACAATGTACACGATTATTATATTTTTATTATCATTACGTGTGCATAGAGAAATAAACGGGAGAAACATTACGGTCAACCAATACTTTATAGGACAAGGTTATAGTTTCTTATTTATTTATTTTTTTCTTTTTCTTTCTTTTTTTTTTTTCTCGAGACCAAATACACTTTAGAAAGGAGATTTCTTTCGAGGTTATTTCATTCATTCACGAAAAATGGATTTAGGCGTTCTCATTAAAATGAATCATTCTTTATCAGTATATATATATATATATATATATATATATATATATATATGTATATGAAGTGTTTAGAAATTCAACGTTTTGCAAAAAATATCGCGAATCTTAAAAGCGTATCGGAAATAAATGTTGACCTTCGTATCTACTGAACGTTGTCTTCAATTTATCTTTTGTTTCTATCAAATTCGTTTCTCTCTCTCTTTCTCTCTCTAACTCTATCTCTCTCATTGTTTCTCGAGGACGAGTATACATACAATATCCTTGACCGTTCTATCGTTCCTTTTCACCTCATTATTATTCTTCACGGACGCGCTCGGGGCGCCATCGCTAACTGTTTTTCATCCGGAACGCAACTCAGGGGCGTTCCTTGATCGAAAAATAAAGCAATCCTCTTTTTCTCGATCGCGAAGCGAAGATTATCCGTAGCCGCGGGATTTTTTTCTCTATTTATTTCCTTCTCTTCTTTCTTCTCCTCTTTTTTTTCTTTTTTTCTTTCTTTTCTTTTTATTTTTTTTGTATTTTTTTTCCCGTCTTCTTAAGATTCAAAAGTCGCCTTAGCTTCGTCCTTGAAGTAGTTGGATTTTTTTTTACGAAGAGACGCAATGATATTACTGACCCATTTTATTTTTAATTCGTACGTTTTCCTTCGTCTTTCAAACTTTAGGATACGTGAGAATGAATCGGTAATGTAATAGAGATAGAGAGAGAGAGAGAGAGAGAGAGAGAGAGAGAGAGAGAGAGAAAGAGAGGAAGGAAAGGGAAGGATGGAAGGAGACCTAGCGCGCACATCAGTTTCAGACAAAGGAATAAAATTTCCAGGTTTCGAAGGAGTGAGTCGAGAGAGAAGTGGCCATCTTCTCAGTTGTCTCCGAGCTGAAGGTTTCCGATGCATCCGCCTCTCTATTTCTCTGAAGTGCTTTCAAGTTCGTGACGCTCGCAGCTAAGTGAATCTACCCAGCGCGACATGGTTATTGCCGTTTATATATTCTTCCATTTCGCAGGGCCGCCATTACTCGTTACTCGAGCGTAAACTAATTGTTCGTTGAGCGTCCAGGGGAAACCTCTTTGGATGGGGAGGGCTATTCTAGTTGGAGAAGAAAATTTTGCTTTTCGTAGAACGTATAGTCGTTGACGTGAAAGGTTACGAAAGAAGGACGAGAAAGAAACGTGGGTAGAAAGAAACGTTATGTTCTGGTATAATTTGCCTTTAGGATACTAGAACTGTAGAGAAAGAGAAAGAGAAAGAGAAAGAGAGAAAGAGAAAGAGAGAAAGAGAAAAAGAAAAAGAGAGAAAGACAGAAAACTCTTCGCTCTCTTTTCATCCTTCCGATTTTCTCTCATCCATGTTTTCCCTCATTCTTTTGTTTTCTCGTTAACCGCGAGAGATCGTTTCGAAAAACTTCTCACGAAGAGAAACGCTCCATTGGAAAAGTTTCCACTGCAAACAAGCTCTTCTTCCTTCGTATCTATAGCGACAAACTCTCTTTTCCATCGTTGATGCGATACAGTTTCTTGGTAGATTCAGAGAAAGAAAGTCGGACAATTTCATCGGTCGAGCAAGTCGATCGTGAAGGGGATCAAATTTAAATGAAAGACGATGAGACGTACGCGTACGATCTCTTGCTGGTCCGTGTCTCTACCGTCGAACGAGAGAAAGACATAAGAGGTAGAGAAGAGGAGCCTTGGCAAGAACGTTAGCCATCTTGCTCGTTCGTGCTGTATCGTCCTCGCGGATCAGTGCTTTTCAGGAACAGTTCTCACTCTATCTTTCTCCTCTCTCTCTCTCTCTCTCTTTTCCCTTTTTCTTTCTCTTTCTTTCTATCTCCCTTTTTCTTGCTCAGCCTCATGGTTACACGACCGGTAATATATCTACCCCAACGGCAGACACCTACCATCCCTTTCGTTGACTCGGCTATCCCAGGAATCACCATTCCAGTTGCTTTTCCTTTTTCTACTTCTTCTTATTCTTCTTCTTTTTCTTCTCATTCTATTTTTCCTTCTTCTTCTCTTTCTTCTTCTCTTTCGAGCATCTCCTGCTCGAGTTGTCTTCTATCGGCTCGTAGTAAGTCGCTCGTGAATTTACTCCTTACCAAAGGTTAACAAAGAAATATATAAAGGAGTTTATTGTATTTATAGTATTGGGCTCGTTAAATACAAGAGGAGAGATGTGAATGGGGTGGTTAGAAGACTTGCGTTAAATTTATAAGAATAATTTATACAAATTAGATACGTTCCAACAAAGAATTTTTCTTCATGTGCTGTCAATAACGTGTACCCGTGACAAAGTGGTATAATAATTAAATGTATTGTTTATATGAGAATGCTTTCTGTTTCGACGTCGAGAAAATAATTGAAAACTTTTCAGTTCACTCTGTATTTTTACAGGAAAAGGATTATAAATAATTACATAGATAGTATTTCGGAATAAAAGTTGTTATATAAAAATATATGAAATGGAATAATAAAAAGTACACGTAACAGAACATTTATTCATCTCGAGGCAAAAGAGAGGAAGAGTGAGAGAGCGAATATATATATATATATATATATATATATATATATATATAATACGTTGACAGTGCTATGCTGGTTACCGATGACCAGCGCTACTAAATTTTAAAAATTAATTCCTATATAAATCAAATGCCACCAAATAAAAAATGTTGAATAACGCAAATAATTAGAATTGATAATAGTTATTAATAATTTTGGTTTCCGTTGTAAATAGAATAACGAAATTATGAATAGAGGAAAATTTTATTTATGTATGTATTTATAATGCGAGCATGTAAATTATTATTTTGAATATTAATGACCAGTTAACTCATCTTCGTTGGTTTAAAAGTTAACAGACATACTATTTAACAGAAAATTAAATTTTGCGGTGAACTCTATTAAAACAGCATAAACAAAAGTAAAACTGACAACCGCAAGTCTTTGTTGTTACTTTTATGTGCTATTTTTTCCCCATAAAAGTTTGACTGTTTTTAAGTTGTCGAAAGCAATAATTAAAAAATATTTATTATATTAATTATTAACTATAACGTATCTAATATAACTATAATTAAAAATACAATTTCAACCCCCATTAACTTCTATAGAATATTTTTCTCGCTCAAAAACTTGGATCTTTTTCTTATGGGAAACTTGAATCTTTTTTTTTTATGGAAATGCGAGCGTAGCTGAATATTATTATTATTATTATTATTATTATTATTATTATTATTATTATTATTATTATTATTATTATTATTATTATTATTATTATTATTATTGTTATTACTACGACTATTACCATAATTATTATATGATCACCACAATACTTTCATTATCGACATTTTATTTTCACCATCATCAATCTAAGCGGAAGACATTACTCAAGACAGGTTGGTCGGCCTTTGGATCGATTCAACCTTCGACGGAATGAAAAAACTGTCCCTTGAGGTCCTTTTATATCCCCTTCGAAGCAAGTGTCCCCTGTCCCTTTCTCGAGTTTATTATCTTTTTCAAATTCTTATTAGCTGAAAATTCTCTTTATTTCTACTTCCATAGCCTGTCATTTCATATAAAAATATTACCTTACATATAGATTATATATGTATGTTTATATATATATATATATATATATATAAGCTAAACTAGGGCGATACATATATACAGAAACAATACCTATAATATCTATAATTACTGCCATCGGAATGAAACATTAAAAATTAAGGATTGTCGTTAAGAATGACGTTAATGTATAATAAAGAAGAAAAAAAACAAGAAAAAAAGAAAAAAAAGAAAAAAGAAAAAAAGAAAAAAGGGAAGAAAAATAAAACTAAAAAAAGGAAAAAAAAAAAGAGAAAAAAGATAAAGCTCTCAAATCGTCATCTCTCAAAGACGATTTTAGGAATACCCTCAAAAGGAGCGCTCTCGCGGGTTTCTCGATACACGGTTAGGTGGTGGTTTGTCTGAAGAGTCGAGAGAGGGTGCACGCGCGCGCGCGCGTGCCTCGGATGGATTATGGCGCTTGCGCGAATGTATACTGTGTCGGCGTCGGCGTCGTCGCGCGCCGGGGGCGTCGCACCATCGTCGTCGGCCACCGGACCGACCGTCCCGTCTCGACCGAGCGAGACGAGAGGAGTCTCGCGTCTTGGCCAGTATCAAGCCGGGAGCCGTCGTCGTTGTCGTTGTCGTCGTCGTCGTTGTCGTCGTCGTCATTGTAGTTGAGAGAGAAATAGAGAGAGAGAAAGAGAGAGAGAGAGAGATAGAGAGAGAGAGATAGAGATAGAAAGAGATATAAATAGAAAGAGAAAGAGAGAGAGTGTGAAAGAGACGGACAGATAGAGAAAGAGAGAGAGAAAGAGAGAGAGAGTTCGATCTTCTCCCTTCCTTCTTTCTCTCAGTGTTTCTCGATCGTGTGTTTGTTTCTTACTAGTGTGCGTGCGCGTACGGTGGTGCGTAGCACCGACGAGGAGGAGTAGGAGGAGGAGGAGGAAAAAGAGAAGAAGAAGAAAAAGAAGAAGAAGAAGAGAAAGAAGAGGAGGAAAAAGAAGAAGAAGAACAAATAGGAGGAGGAAGGTGATAAAGCCGAAAGGGAGGAAAGGAGGAAAAAATATCCTCATCGTCGTTGACGCCGTTCGTTGACGTTATCGTCGTTATCGTCATCGTTGACGTCGTCCCCGTCGTTCCGGTCGTCGTTGTCCCCGTCCCTTTTCCCGTTTCCGTCATCGTCTTCGTCGTCGTTGTCATTGTCGTTGTCGTTGTCGTTGTCGTTGTCGTTGTCGTTGTCGTTTCCGTCGTTGTACTCGTCGACGTGTGCAAAGGAATAAAGGAGGAAAAAAGAAGGAAAAAAGGGAAAAAAATGGGGCGTACGCGGGGCCACGAAAGACGGATCGATCGCGAAATAAACGTACGTCGGAACGACGGCGTGCACTACTAAGGAGACGACCTTTCCAACGAGGCTCGACCCGGAACACATTTTGACTCTGATACAAATCTTTAACCGAACTTTAATCTATCTCTTGCAATTGGCTTTCCCTCGAATACATTGAGGTTATCTCTCTTTCTCTCTCTCGTCAATTAGGTCGGACCACGTTCGTTTATACGTTCGTTCGTACGTTCGTACGTTCGTTCGTACGTTCGTTTGTTCGTTCGTACGTACGTACGTACGTACGTACGTTCGTAGGTACGTTCATACGTACGTGTATACGCGTACGTACCACGCATACTCTGAGTTTCTACCGCTCGCGCAGTGAAAGTGATTTCGTTCGTTCCAACGACAATTTATTTTTTCTTTTGATCTAGGGGTGGGGGAGGTGGTTGGTTATAGTGGACAATCGGGGGGGGGGGGAGTTTCTACCGTATCTCTCTTTCTCCTTAACGAAGATCGTCAAAGCAGCTCGCGATGACATCGTTCGCGATCAGATGACCGTCGCTAAGGCTTCAAGGAGTGCAAGGAAGAACGTATATGTGCGAGAGTACGAAAGAAAAAGATAGAGATAGAGTTAGAGATAGAAATAGAGATAGATAGATAGGGAAAAAGGAGAAGGGTGAGAGAGATAGTTAAGGATAGACGGAAAGAAAGCTAAAAAAGGAAGAAAGGGAGAAAGAAAGGAAGTAAAGAAGAAAGGAAGGAAGGAAGGAAAGAAGGAAGAAAGAAAGAAAGAAAGAAAGAAAGAAAGAAAGGAAGGAAGAAAGAAGAAAAGAAAGACGGTGTTCGATCGAGTCGAGAGAGAGACTCATCTACTTGAGAATCTCGGTGCTTCTTTTATCGTCGCGATCGTGAGTGTGCCTCGTCGATAGGACCATAAAGAAAGGGGTTGCTCGTGGAAAGAGAATTAGAAGAAGAGAGAGAGAGAAAAAAGAGAGAAGAAGTAGAAGAAGAAGAAGAAGAAGAAGAAGAGGAAGTAGTAGTAGTAGAAGTTGGGAGAAAGCGGAGAAAGAAAACCAGTAGTGCTCTCGAGAAGACGACGACGTTGGGTAAAAGACGGAAAGAGAAAGAGAGATAGATAGATAGATAGATAGATAGATAGAGAGAGAGAGAGAGAGAGAGAGAGAGAGAGACTACAGATATAGATGCAAGTGTGTCAGCGACGTAGAACGAGTTGTCTCGAGGTGTTGCAAGGGTTAGGTCGTCTCTAAGCAGAAAAAGAGGAAATTGAAAAAGATCTTTTGTGCATCGTCAATAAAGTAATCAAGTTTTTTAATTTTGTCGAAAGAAACGACGAAACGATTACGTACGTCTTTCGATAATAATCGTAATCTCCGAGATAGTCATTCGTCTATCACATCGAAATCTAACATATCGTAGATTCGTTTATATAAAAGAAGAAGAAGAAGAAGAAGAAAAAACGAAAGAAATAAAAAAACAATTGTCGTTCAGTCAGGACGAGCACGTTGTTCACTGACGGCCGTCATATCGTATTTTCCCTCGCTTTTTCTCCCCGGAGCCCTTTCTCTCTGGGTCCACCTTCTCTCTTTGACTGACGCCCACGCACGCATACCAAAGTGAGCGTGCGCGCGTGCGTGATCACGTGCGACTGCAGCCAATGCGCGCACTTTCTAGCAACAAAGAATTACGGGAAGCCGGTGGGCAGTAAACAAGTGTAACGTAAAGGAATTTTTTCGATGTATCCTTTGAGACCCGAGATGAAAAGTATTTAATAACGATCAAGAGAGAGAGAGAGAAAGAGAGAGAGAGAGAGAGAGAGAGAAAGCAAAGGACAAGAAAGATTACTTCTTTGGAAAAGGAGTAACGAGAATTAAAAAATTTTCGATTGGAGAAAGAACAAAAAGCGACGAGAATGTACAAGAAGTATTGGATGTTAAGGGCAAATGCAGCGGCTATGGCCCTGATATTAATGACCCTTTTAATACTTGGACAGGCAGCGTTGTCATTCGTTTTGGATGGCTCGTCGACTAGTTACGCACAGTTCCGAAAGTGGAACGCCGCATTGAACGGTAGCTTAGAGTTCGAGTTCAAGACCGAACAGGGCAACGGTTTGTTACTTTATACGGACGACGGTGGTACCTACGATTTCTTCGAGGTTAAACTAGTTGAAAGCGCGTTACGACTTAGATATAACCTCGGTGGAGGCGCGCAGATCGTCACCGTGGGCCACGACCTCGGTGACGGTCACTGGCACAAGGTACAGATAAGCAGATCCAACGAGAATACAACATTGACGGTAGACGGTGTCAGCGCCGTATCAACTTCGCGCGGCAAGGAGTTTGAATTTGGAAAGTTGTCCGGTAACTCGGACGTTTACGTCGGTGGTATGCCCGGTTGGTACAACAGCAAGCTTACCCTGTTAGCTCTGCCGAGTGTCATCTTTGAACCAAGATTCAATGGATTCATCAGAAATCTCGTTTATGCTGATGCCGAGAGTTTGGTACCAAGGAGACAGGAAATGAAGAGCCGTGACGCCAAGGTAAACAACGAGACATATCGATTCGATTGATCTATCGAATCTTTCATAAAACCTTCCATGTCTACATATACATACGTATATACATACACACAAACACACATACACACACACACACACACACACACACATATATATATATATATATATATATATATATATATATATATATATAAAAACATTTGCTTCACAGATGAAAAAATGAAAATCGAGGCAAGATTTAAATTCTATTTTCATTTTCATCCTCTCTGATTTATTTTGGAATATGCGCGTGTGCGTCTGTCCTTTTAATATACTCCTACATATATTTTCGCCCACGCACTACATTCGTACGTGATCATGATACTTTCATCTTGCGTACTATGATAAGTAACGTCGGTGACACTGCGTGCGCGCGCTCATTCTCACCCTCGTACAATTTACGACTTTCTCTCTCTCTCTCTCTCTCTTTCTCTCTCTCTCTCTTTCTCTTTCTCTTTCTCTTTTTATCCTCCCTCGACGAGAAACGTTTTTCCTACGTATCGTCACGCTTCGCAACCTTGACATACTTTTTAACTTTCCCGCAAAGCACGTTCTCACCCTAAGCGTAGACCATTTACCGTTTTGTTCTGCGATAATGCACCCTTGCTTTTCTTGTAATGTTTGAAAAATGCACTCTTTTTGTTATAACTATACGACTACTCATATACATATGTAAAACAGAAAGAGAGAGAGAGAGAGAGAGAGAGACAAAATATTTAGTAGAATAGGGTTCTAGTCTACATTTAGAAACGAAATCAGTATTTAGAACGATGGTATTATAACATATATATATATAAACACACACACACACACATACACACACACACACATATATACACGTTTCTGTCTGTTCCACTTTCGAGAACGAAAACGATTCCTTTCACGATGACAAATCTTCCTCTATCTTGCTCGCACTCCCGCAACGTTGTCCGCGCATAAGCTGCAGATTAAACGACGATGATAACGTCCTGAGCGAGTTAGTTATATCGTTGGGAGGCTAACGTTTCTCTAACGGTGCCACGGATGCTTTCTGACGGATATTCTCGATTTGTCTCCTTATCTAACAAGCTCGCACGTTTACGTTGCGTTCTCTCGCAATTCGTAGATCTAATGCGAACGAAGCGGAGTGCATAGAATAATATTATGTGATTTTCGTTCGCCATAGAAATGAATAAATTTCAACGAAGTTGAGTATTAATGGGGTAGGAAAGAGGGGAAAAGGGCGGGGAGGGGGTATTGTTTAATCTTTTTCAAAATACTGGTCAGACACTTTTGCGAGAGCTCGTTTATAAAATATACTTTATTCTTATTTATTATTTATTCTTTATTTCCTTCTTTCTTTTTTTTTTTATTCCTTTCGTTTTTACAAGCGCAGATATTTAAATATGTACATTTAAATTTCTTAAAATGTTTAAATACACGTGTGTGTGTGTGTGTGTGTGTACTGTGGGCATACTCATACTATACCATGTAAATTTTGTTCCTTTACATTATACATTATACAAATATATATATAATTCATTTACAAAGAAAAGAGAGACACTGCGAGCAACTCACTGTGCAGAATAATCAGAAAATTATGAAGAGTCTTTCTACAGCATGACTTTTACGTATATATATGTGTGTGTTTGTTTGTTTGTATGTATGCGAAACATATATATATATACGTATATAAAGTTAATATAATTATAATTATTATTTAGAGAAATTTAAATGCATTTTATCTACACATGTGAGCATTTTATTTAATTGGTCTTTGAATTCTTTTTACTTTTCTTTTTATTTTCTTTTTTTCTTTTTGGAATAAACGAATTCTCTAATATTTTCAAAAGAAAATAATTAGAACGTCGGCATTTGTTTTTGATCGGAAGTTGACTCTTAAAGAAAGTGAGGAAGGGTTAGAGGGGGAAGGTGGTGGTGATGGTCGGGATGGCAGGATTAAAGAAAATAACTTTCTCCTTTGTACGTCTTAGAACTCTTGGGCAAGCGAAGAAATTACTTTATCGATGGGACAAGTTTACATTTAGAAAGTTCTCTTGAAAGTTCATTTGATTCAAGCGCGTTTTTGTAGTTACACACTGTCCGATACACACTTTTTATTTTCTCTAATTAATCGCATTAAACCGGCGAAACGTTTAATCGTAAATTTTTCTCCCTCTTCTTCGTTACTTCCTTTTTTTCTTTACTTCGATTAGGAAAGAAAAAAAAGAAAAAAGAAAACAAAGAAAAAGAAAGCAAAAAGAAACGTTCGAAGATGGCGGGATCAGTTTAAAAAAGTTGTACGAGCGAAACGAACGAATTCGATTGGAAGGTACGAAGGGGGGAAAGGGGGAAAAGTAGGATGACGGGAGTCGAGGGTTAAGGGAGGGTAAAAAGGGTGGTTCTGGATGTTCCGAACAGGAACGATAATCATCGGTAATAGAATCGAGTTGGCTCGCGTATTCTGATGTAGAAATGACCGTTACTGATTGCCAGACATTAACATCATTGTTCCATCGTTATTCCTGTAATGTACTTAGAGCACGAAAATGTACGGCCATTGGTTATAACGGCGGTGGCAGTAGTAACACTACTACTAATACTACTACCATCACCATAACCACCACTACTAAAGCAAGAGGCTTGGGAATCATGGCTGTTCGAGCGAATAAACGTATGTACATTGCCTAGACTCCACGTTGGTGTAACAGCGGAGATACATAACGATGATAAAAAATGAACAGTTACATATGTATATGCGTAGGTAACGCGTGTGCGCTCCTCATTAACATCGTTCACTCATTATTATCTCCACTATACGATATACGTGCAAATATGTATATATACCTAACACCTGGATAGCTGGGTGGATGATTTTTTTTCCTTTTCTTTCTTTCCCTTTTTTTACTCATTTATTTTTCTATGTTAATAACGTTATCGATGCACGTTTCAGTAAATCGTGATTTTCTGTGCATACGGTTAATATCGTGGAGAGAGAAAAAGAGAGAGAGAGAGAGAGAGAAAGAGAGAATTAGCCTCGTTCAAATATTATCACGTAAGCTCGTAGGTTGTAAAGAAGGCAATGAACTGCTGCATTGTTGTTACAGTATTATCAAGTGTTTTACAGTCACGTGTAACGAACGACTCTTTGATTTTTCTATCTTTCGTTTTATGATCGATACTCTATGCTACGCGTGGTTTTGCAATATATAAAAAAAATCAAGAATGAAAAGGGAGCAGAGAGAGAGAGAGAGAGAGAGAGAGAGAGAGGGAGAGAGAGAGAGAAGAAAAAAAACGTTTCAATGATGTTTTCCAAAATTAGTTTCGTTGAATGTAAATATCAAAGTGGAATTTATCTGTGTGAGCCTTCAAACGCGAGTCCTATAGGAACTAGTTGGATTAATATTTATTTACGTAGGACGAATCAAAAAATTATTCGTACACAATCATTTTACGTTTTTTATTGCCGTGACTATTTATCAATGTTTTTTTAAAAAAAAATTTCCAAACATAAGCGCGCAGGATACACACAAAGCTCTGCAAATCTGTTCACAATTTTCAGGGTGCACCGCTATGCGTTCGTTTTTTTTTTCTTTCTTTTTTTTTTTAGGAGTGGGCGGGCGGGGGCCATGGTGTGGGTAGGGAGGGTAGGTTGGAAAAAGGAGAAATAATAAAAATAAAAATACAAAAAGAAAATAGAAAAAAAAGGCAAAGAATGAAAATTGTGCCGTTTCAAAGAGTTTCCGTGTAATTTTGTGGACTACTATAATAATCTGCAGGATTGCGCGAACGAAAGAAAACTTAATTTACGACTTTCCGTCGAGGATTTTTTTTTGTGAGCATGCAACGGAAAGTTCATAATTATATGTATGCGCATATATATATATATATATATATATATATATATATATATTCATTATGCTTTTATATTTGATATCATTTATTTTTGTCCAGCTTGAATTCTTTTTCATCCATTAAAATTGGCACGATTTATTAATGCGATATTTTTTGAACGATAACATGTAATATATAGACAAACACGTGCATATATATATATATATATATATATATATATATACACATATGTATATATACACATATAAACCATTTCTGAAAGTTTCGTGCGGGAAGTCAGAGAGAGAGAGGAAAAAAAGATGGGAGAGAGAGTAAGGGTGAAACGAGAGGAGGAGGTTTCTTTTCCGTCAAGCTTTTGAGTGCAGAGCACGCATTGCGTGTTACGTTCGTGCGTGAAATTGGCCGATAAGAGAGCGCGTCTACACTGATCTGTACTTCATACACAAGGAACGTTTTTCGTGTGGAAAAAGGCGAGCCACTTTTCTCTCTTTTTTCCTCTCTTTTTTTTTTTTCTATGAATTAAGTGCCTTTTTGTTCCTTGTTTTAATTCCACTACCATCTATTGTCGTTTGTCCCATTTAATTTCAAATTGAATATAAAAACGAAACAGCTTTCATTATTTCGTTTCTTCCTATGGGGAGAAAAGAATCTTAAATATATACATATTATATGCATATATATCGAGTTCCCATATAGCTTCCTATATGTTTTATTAACAGGAGTTTAAATATATTCGATTGAGACGTGCGATTTCGAAAACGTAACGTTATCTAATATTTAACTAAATTTATATATGTATATATATCATGTCTCTTTTTGGTATCAAGTATAACGAGGACGATGCATGTGTAGATAATTGAATTCTTGATTTACTTATTCCTATCTGTTTGTTATTTTATTATATACGAAGATATATATATATATATATATATATATATATATATATATCGTATATAGAAAGTAAGGATTTGTATTTTTTCCCTATTAATTTATCCCTAAACAAAGAATTAATATAGAAATAATAATAATGTCTGTGTCTCGTGTTTGATCAAAGGCAGTAAAAAGGAAGTCAGAAAAGTAGAGATAAATTTTTTTTGTTCTGTTTCTTTTGCTTTTTCTTTTTCTTTTTTCTTTTTTCTTTTCTTTTCTTTTTTTTTTTTTTTTTGTTTTATTACGTAATAAGGGATAATTTCCTTTCTCTTGGCGCTTTATAAACGTTACGAACTTTTTTAAAGGATTTCTCTCTCTTTTTTCTCGAAAGCTCGTTATCACGTCGCTCTGGGTGGCAAATAAAAAAGATGAAGATTAGAAAGGACGGTAATTCGTGTTCTTACGTTATCGAAAGGTCAAATAAATGCATCTTCCGACTCGTTTGAACGTTCGTTCGTAACATGCTTCGTATAAACGAGAAACTATTTTCGTTAAGATAATTCAATTTTATCTATCCCTTTTTCTTTTTTATTTCTTTTTTTCTTTTTTTTTACGATTTTCATGTCATTCATACACGGCTCTTCGTCGTCGGGCCCGGGTATCGCACTCTTGCCCGACCTCGAGTATCGTTTAAATGGACACGTGGATAGCCATCCCTGCAATAACTGACCGTGTTCCCTTGAGACTGAAACTGCTTTTTAATTAAAAAAATTCACCGAATGAAATTGCGATTCGAAACTATCTCCATAGCGAGCGACGTCCGTTTACTTTTTCTTCTTTCATGAAAAAAGAGGGCGCAAAGAAGAAAAATAAAATAAAATAAAATAAATTAATAGGTAGAAGGGTAGAAGGGGATAGAAGACATTTTCCTTTGAATCGTTCGGATGAAACGATGGGCGTATGACGTGTTACGAAATACATAATGTATTTATGATATATGATATTCGTATAGTTTGTGTATGGGGCCACAACAAATTTTATTACGAATTTCATATTATATAAATATTACATTTTAATATTGTTCTAGTTTCTACATGCTTGATATCACCTTTTTTGGTTTTCTTTCTTTCTTTCTTTCTTTTT
>NC_060962.1:4329231-4359231 GCF_910589235.1 Vespa crabro
TGGTGAGCAGGAGGACGATGGGAGGGGGGTTAAATTTTCCTATCATTTGATAATAACAATGGGATTCGAATAAAATCGCATAGGATTATTAGCGTTACAGTGATTAACGATAACGCGTTAACGATAAACCGTATATAGATTATAAACATATATATATATATATATATATATATATATATATATATATTTCGATGGTGAATGAATACCATAGTCGTGTCATTATCATCTAAATTGCTTTGAAATACGATATGGCCTTTTATACGAGCTCGCAAAGTATAGTAAAGAGGATGAAATGGTCGAAGATGGGGAAGAGGAGGAAGAGGAAGTAGGAGGGAAAAAACGAGAGAGGTGCGTTGGATTGGGGTGAATATGGGTTGAATGGTAGGAGGGTGCAACAAGGTAAAACCCGAAGGATTTGCTTGGCGTTCCGGTGCTGGCATCTAGCGGCTAGCGTTCTAAAAATAGCTTCTTCGCGGGGACGAGCTGGTATTACTGCAAGATTTGTCGCAATAAAATTGGACGGAAGCGGCTCGCGTGGTAAGCTCAATGTAAAGCTCGGTAGAAAAGGACGATGGGTGGTAAGCGTGAAAGAGTAGGTAGACGAATTACAAGCTTTCAGGGAGAACACGGACGTTCAGAGTTTTGTCGGTGGTACGCCGACCGGCCAGTCCGCGGTTGTAACGCAGAAGAGTGGAAACGTTTTCCGCTTCCGTTTGAATTCCTGTCATATTCCCAGGACGAAGGATTTCCGGTCTCTAATCTTTCTCTTTCTCTCTTTCTCTCTCTTTCTCTCTGTATCTCTCTCTTTCTCTTTTTTGTCTTCTCGGTCTCGCTCTTTTTAACTTAACCTGATCAAGTTACGTACAATCCACCCATGGGAGCAATGATTTAAAACCGTCTCAACAACAACTACTACATACAGCCTACTTGTTTTCGTTTATAACAAAGTCTGTAGGATAAACGATAAAAGTGACAAAGTGTGGTTTTACGAAAGAAACACGCTTAGCTAGTTTTATGTATGTATGTAACATTCATTTTATTGTACCCATGGTATTCTCTCTCTTTCTCTCTTTCTCTTTTTCTCTCTCTCTCTCTCTCTCTCTCTCTCTATCATAAAAATATATTTGAGTTTGAGCAGGTTGAAATTGAGATAAAGGTTATTTTTATTTCACGTGCAATCGTTAAAAGATAATGAATATGGATCAAAGACCATGGTATTGTTCGTAGAAAATTTATATTGTTTCGTGTCGATCATAGATTTTCTCAAAGAGTGTAATCTTATGTACATAACGATATCATATCAAATTCATGATAAAGTAATAATATTAAGAAGCGATGAAAAAGGAAAAACTTTGGATGACGGATGAAAATGAGGAAATAGAAAGATAAGATAGTTAGAAAAAGGAGAAAAAATTTATATCCATGATGCAATTAGATTTCTATATTATTATTTATCGATAATTTACGCCAGGATACTATTATCACTTATTACTTCTGCCCATAGTGTACGTTCGATCAACGGAAACGAGCACGCGACGATATTCCTGCGGGCTATTTGTCTCTCGTACGTACACTCGAAATGAGGAAGTCGAAATTACTAGAGCGGTAATTAATTAATTAGCGGCATTTAATGTACCGGTAATCTAATAATCGAAATAATAGTATCTAGCGAGTTGGTATAGTCCAGTAGTAATCCTGGTTGTGCCATTAAATTCGTTCGTTTTGCGTTTAAAAGTGCAACATTTTCTCCCACAATCCTCCCCTTCCCTCCCTCCCGTTCCTTCTCCCTCCTCCCACCCCTATACCTTCGAATTTCCACATTAGCTCTAGCAGAATATATCTCGTGCACGATAGTACGCTAATTGTTGTGGCGCGCCTTCACCTCGTATACTATTATTATTATTTCCCGTCTAAGCTTCCACGTAATCTTCGTTCTAATTTCACGCGAGGTAAGGTTTACCTTTTCTATTTTGTTGCGTTTCTTTTTTTTTTTTTTAACAAAGACACGTCCAATAACGACGTTAAAGTCAAGCCGAGTTGTGGTCAGCAAATATATGATTTCATTTTCTCGTATGGATGCACTTGTGGAAATTATGTCGGTGCATTTTCTTCCTCTTTTTTATTTGCCTTCTTTATTTATTTCTTTTTTCCTTTCTTTCTTACATTCTCCCCTTTCTTTCTTTCAATTTCTCAAACGTAGAAATAATGAAACACGATTACAAAGTAAAAATGTTCACGTTATAATTCGACTGCAATTTTAATCTTTTCTTATTTCCTTTCTTCATTTTCTTCCCTTGCTACGCTAATTCTTTCTAATTGCAAGTATAATTCTCGATAATTGCAAGTATAGGTGTATATAATGATAATAGAAATAAAACAAAAAGAGAATAGATAAGAAGAAAGAAGACTAAAAAAAAAAAAAAAAGAAACATAAAAATTTACACTCAAATGTACGCGTTGAAAATATCGCGAGGTCACTTTCTCTATTTTTTTGTTTTGTTTTGTTTTGTTTTCTTTTTTTTTGCTCTCGCTCTTGTTCTTTGCAAAACTATCCGAAGTAAAAAATCGTTTACGCGATTTTATTTACATATGATCTATAATTAATTTTTTAATCTCTCTATAATCCCAAATTATGAAGTAATAAATAAATACGTCGATACCTATATATGTATATACAATATATATATACATATATCATGGAATCGATCATTTTTTTTTCCCCTTTAACAAATTTTCGTCATCAATCCTGTATGATTTTTTCTTTTTTAATCGAAGATATCTGTGTACTTAGATACTTAGACTAGACATAACATATATCGTTTGATCGTTCAACCGACCTTCTGCTTCCGGCAAATTGCGATCGCACGGTGCTCTACGTCATTTCCTCCTCGACAGGAGGCGTACACGGAAATGGCGTGTTCTTAGCAGGGATTTATGAACTATACCATGAACGACTTTACCGTGTCTCTTAGTGATTTCTCCTTTTCGAAAGACCCGAGGGCGGAGATAGTGAGAGGAAAGGTGGGTTGGTATGACGGAGGGTGGAGCAAGGAGGGGTAGGGAAGGGAAAGGTGAATGGGTGAGAGATAGCTCTTTCGAGATATTTCTTCTTTTGATCGTTATCATCGAATTTTTCGTTCTTTTCGTCTTCCAATAGAGAGAACTCGTCAAACAACTTGTTCTTTCATAGAAACGATGACTAATTATGTATTTATTTTTGTATACATATATACATGTGTGTGTGTGTATGTATGCACGTGTGTATGAGTGTATATATATATATATGTATATATATTTATTTATTTCTTATTAAATTTCGTAGTATCATTCTTAAATATACATGTTCGTCTTTGCATACGCCCTTTCCCGAATTATCTTTCGTGTACTTATGAATAATTCAAGCTTGTTTACTACGACGAAACTATTTGGCCTAACTCGCATCAAAGTGTTGAGAGATAGAGAGGGAGAAAGAGAGAGATAGTCGAAGTACTCGACTATAAGGTGTCAACACGACGAGAAGGCTAAAGCGAATGTAGAGAGGACACCTTGCTAAGGATAAAGAAGTTAAAGAGAGAGAGAGAGAGAGGGAGAGGGAGAGAGAGAGAGAGAGAGAAAGAGAAAGAGTTAGCGTGCGCGCGACTACGACGACGATGACGACGACGACGGCGTTCGCACAACTTCTCGTACTCTCTAATCCGGCTTTGGAATATTTATGACGCGAAGAGAGAAGTGCTTTCGTCCTCCCTTCTCAGCCTTCACCCTCATCCTCAACCTCTCCGACACCCTCGCCCTTCGGTATATCGTTATATACTTTATATGTTCACGTTAAGCGTTCGGACAAAAATTTTCCCTATAACCAGTCTTTACAAGTCCCCAAAGTTGTTTCTTTTTTCTTTTTTTTTTTTTTGTTTTTGTTTCCTTCCTTTTTCCTAGGTCATAACCGAGAACGACAGTCATTCGAAAATGTTTACCTTCAACATGCAAATTATAGTTTATTTTTATCGTATATGATCGTGCTTTATTTAATGAATTTTTTTTCTGTTTTTTTTCTTTTTTTTTTTTTTTTTTTTTTTTTTTTTTACGATTCGTAAGAAAGTTTCATTTTCATTCAATTCTTCATTCATAATTATTTTCTTGCGTTCTTTCCTTCTCGTGCTTTCTTTCTTTGTTTTATCTTTTATTTTTCTTTTTTTCGCGTATCGTCATAGTCACGAGTTTTCTCTCTTATCGCGTCTGCGAACAATGATTGTTTTTGTTTTTTTCTTTGTTACGTTGAAAAAAAAAAAAAGAAAAAAAAACAATATAGAAAATGAAGAAAAAAGAAGAAAATTATTTCTCAAATCATTTTTACGAGTTATTTTTAAGAAAGACATTTAGAAATATAGTTTTATTGACACAAACAAACTTTTTTTTATGTCCTTTCACTTTTCGACAATATTACTTAATACTTTATTTCCCGTTTTCTTTTTTTCTTCTTTTTTTTTCCTTTCTTCTTATTTTCTTCTTTCTTACTTATTTCATGCGATCTCTCTTGACTTACTGAATTTTGGCGACGAGAGGAGTCGAGTAACGAATGGCACTAGTGATTCGATTCCCCAGAGAGATTCCATAAATTCGACAACCACGTAGCAAGTCCACCCTTCGTCCTTTGGCTATCACTCGCGTAATCCGATACTGTGAGGGAAAGACTACGGAAGAATAAGTGAGAAGGAAATATATATATATATATATATATATATATATATATATATATATATGTATATATATATAGTGGAGCTGAGAATCGGGCAAAGAAAAAAGAAAAAGAAAAGAAGGAAGAACAAAAAAAAAATAAAAGAAAAAAAGAAAAATACACGGAGAAACGTCAATATGAGGAGTGACTTTCTTCTTTAAGGGGTCAGTACTTTGCCATTGCGAAGAAATTTTAAGAGGAATTGAGAATAGGGAATCGGGAATTGGGAATCGAGAATCGTGAAATATCAATTGTATCGAGGAACTCTTTGGCAGATATATTTTTGTTCGAATCTTTATGAGTATTGCCACACCTATTTGAAATATTTATCGAAGATATTTTTGAATTCGTATTGATTTCTTGATACAGAAATGGAACGAAATCGTTCCTACGTACGATATTAATGAGATTTAAGAGAGAACGTACTATATATACTTATACATGAACGTAGAAATATATATATATATATATATATATATATATATATATACTCTTTGTTTTTTATTGTTACTCGATTCGCAAGAATGCAGCTATTTTAGTCGTGCGAATGTCTTCAATCGATCCACAGGTTTCTTCTTTTAAGTGAAATAGATCAGGCTCTTGGGTTTCATTTATCCGTTAGTCACGCGAGAACCAAGAGACTAATATAAGTCGTAGAAAAATCAACGCTCTTAAGTGAACTAATATGTGGTTAAGGTATATAAGTTAACCAAAGGAATTGATAAGGAAGAAAATAACAAAGCGAAGCTCGAAGAAATTACGAATAATTGATAGTATAAGAGCGATAATTTGTTTTCTCAAAGAGAATTCTGTTCTTTTTTTTTTTTTTTTCTTTTTTTCGTGTTGCTTCTTCTCTTCTTCATCATCATCTTTCTTTTCCTCCTCTTTCATATCCTCTTCTTCCTCTTCCTCCTCTTTCTTCTTCTTCTTCTTCGTCTTTTAGTTTGCTTACTTGCACGTGTTTTTCCCGCTTTTTTTTTCCTTTCTCAGAATGGAAGATTCACGATCGTTAGAAAGAAACGACGATTCTTTATTCGTATTCCGTTTGGATCTTGAAGAAGGTTTCATCCAGGCGATGATTAAGTCGTCCCTTGAGTTTTATCCTCAAGGGGTGGCAAGAAGTTCCGCCGGGAAGCTTTGATCCGACAGGGGGGGGGGGGAGTGAGAGAGATGGAGAGATAGGCGGAGAGGGAGAGAGGGGAGGAGGGGGAGTCTTGCACGACCCTCGTTTTCTTCGGTTTCACCGTCGTCCAAGAGAAACGTAACCTTTATCTTCGATCGTACTTTCGCGTCGCTGCGGTCTCGTTTGCGCAAAGTCGAGGAGAATAATCGATACGTCTTCGTCTACCTTCGCCACCTGGACCTCTTTCTCTCTCTCACTTTCTCTCTGTCTGTGTGTCACACATACATATATATTTCTTTTATCACATCATCTAGGAACCTAACCTGACGATATTTAGACTTTGCTCGATCGAATTACGATAACCTTGATTATTTTAATCAATTCGAAGGATCTCATTAGTCGTAGCACATGTATGACGACTTTTCGACGATAATAATTTCTTTATCATTGTACATTCTTGTCGAAAAGTTCTTTTCTCTTGCTCTTTTTCTGGTTTTGTTCTTTTCTTTTTCCTTTTTTTGTATGGACTTTTGCGGATAGACCTTCTTTCTCTTTCTCTTTCTCTTTTTTTTTTTATTTTGTTTTGTTTACCTGTTTATTACGTCGTGATATATCGAAGTAGAAGAGTACGAAATAATGGTATAATTAATGAAAGGGATTAATTAATATAAGATCGGATATTTACGAGAGTGAAGATAAATAACACGGAGGCCTGAGTATAGTTTATAATGATATACCTGTCCTGCTTAATGGTCAAGATGCAATATTAGTTATATTTTCTTAGATATTTTTATTTATTTATTTATTTATTTATTCGTGTATCTATATGTACATAAGTTTATATTTTAATCGATCTAACGTAAGAAAGATATCTTATCTCGAATATCACGACATAACTCGCAAAAATATTTATTATATTGTCATTCGAATGATGATAATCATTTACTCAATATTTTCAAACTAAATAAAAAATAACTCGTATCAAATTTCGAGAGATATAATGTATAATATAAATATAAATAAATAAATAAATATATATATATATGTATATATATATAATATATATGTATATATATATAATATATATATATATATATATATATATATATATATATATATATATATATATATATATATAGCTAATATTTGTGTTTGTTCGCAATAAACATATATGTTCGAAATGCAATTTCCGATCGATATTTGATTGCATATTAAATCATGATTTCTAATCGAAGTATTCGAAGAGAAAATATTTTTTTCTTATCGTTCGTTAATATCGATTAAATTAAGTTAAATCAAACGTATTCATTCTATCACGAGAATGATTATCTTATTTGTCCATACATTTAAAAAATTGCACGAATTTTGTCGGATCTTTCGAAGGAAATAAAGATTTATAAAAAAGATACGTAAAGCGATAAACCATGGGTGGTTAAAAAGTATCGACTTTTTTAAGCCGACGAAGATCGAAGAGAAAGGGAGTTTCGTTGTAAAGGTTTGGCGATAAAATTCGTGGGTGGTAGTGGTTTGTGGCAAAGGACAAAGAGAAAGAGAGAGAGAGAGAGAGAAAAAGAAAGAGGGTTGAGTTTAACTGAAAGTCACCTTCGTTTTTCAAAGTCATTTTCGTTCTTTTAAAAGATGGCTCTTGCGTGTTTAAGTAAGTAGATGTTTCCGGTAGGTACATCCTATCGAAAAGAGGAGGGATGAAAAGGGAGAGCAAAAAATTGGAAGACGGTCAGAGGTTGAGAGAACCGAGTTGTGGCTGTCGGGATTTAAAAGTAGGGTGGTGCTGTTTAATTAGAATAAAAAAATGGTGCACGTAAGTCGAGATAGAGAGAGAGAGAGAGAGAGAGAGAAAGAGAGACGACGGAGAATAAAAGCTTTGCGAAAGTGGGGAAGTAGACAAAAAAAATGTGAGAGAATGATAAACGAAAGGTTTGAAAAAACGCTAGCGTGTACGCGATAATTCTGTTAACACGCCCGATTAGCCTTTCTTTCTTACTTCTCTCTTTTCTCTCTCTCCTTCTTTCTCTCTCTCTATCTCTAATCCTATTTTTTTCTTTTTCTGACTGGAAACAATAACTTCATAACTTTAATAACTGTTGGAAAAGATTTCTTTTAATTTCTTTTTCAATCACACGAAGTCATATTATTGTTGTTTTTTGTAGATTCGCGTTAAAAAATGTTTTATTTCTCGTGATTCATTATAATATATATATATATATATATATATATATATATATATATATATATATATATAAGGGTGATTATATATATATATATATATATATATATAATATATATGGGTGATTCAATAATTTTGACTATCTTTAATAATTTTAAAAGATCTTCAGAATTTTGTAAGAGTTAGATTAATTTAATAAATATATCGACCACACTAAATACTTATAATTTCATTGTCCTCTTTTAATTGAATCAATCTAATTACTTTTTAACTAGTAAAATTTTCTCTCTTGACAATTAAACTTTAGTGATGTTGCGACTATCTTTTGAAGACAAATAAAAGAAAGAAAAAAACAATTATTAAAAAGAAAATCAATAATTAAAAATAAATCATTGATAAATAATTTTGATCTTCGATAGAAAGGATTTGATTTCCTCACGAGTTATCTCGAAAGAGAAAGAGAGAGAGAGAGAGAGAGAGAGAGAGAGAGAGAGAGAGAGAGAGAGAGAGAGAGAGAGAGAGAGAGGGAGAGAAAGACAGAGAGAGACAGAGAGAGACAGAGAGACCGACTCATTTTGAAGCTTTTTACGTAACAAGTAATTACGGCGACGTAGATGAAGTTTCGAGAGATCCCTTTGGTGAGAATTTGAAAGGCGCGATTCTCGTGATGTTTCTCTCTCTCACTCTCTCTTTCTCTTTCTCTGTCTACAATGTTGATAGAGGTCGCAAACTTGTCCTCATTACCGTTTCGTCGTTACATAAATCCTTGTAACCATCAATTAAGTCGAATAGCAAGGCTGGGTACAAAGCAGTAAGGCAGGTACCTACTCGGTAATCGTACAACTAAATTGCAGACGGATTAACGATTATTACTTCGGGTTCGTCAAGGTGTCCCGTTTGCCGTATCTAACGCGATGGATCGAAGTCGTTGTTGGATATTAGAAATTATGATTACGACAACGCTTCGAGCTCGTTCTCTTATTCGTCGTTCTCATCGTCATCGTCGACGTTGTCGACGTTGATGTCGTCGAGGACGATGGAAATAGGCACAATCTGGTTCTCGACGATATAACCTCTTAAAAAGCACGCCTAGAACGCGTAATGTCCTCGTTCTCGCGATAATAACGAGCCATCGTAAATATCGAGTTGCTACGTAGTAGTCCAGCTCTCATATTCCCCGGCGTCTATCCT
The DNA here is from genome assembly GCF_910589235.1 of Vespa crabro. Taxonomy (NCBI): domain Eukaryota; kingdom Metazoa; phylum Arthropoda; class Insecta; order Hymenoptera; family Vespidae; genus Vespa; species Vespa crabro. The sequence goes on from NC_060962.1 coordinate 4,338,463, forward strand.
CTTCTAACCTTTTTCAATTTTTCAACCCTTATCCTAGTCTTTCCTCTCTCTCTCTCTCTCTCTCCCTCTCTCTCTCTCTTTCTCTCTCTATTTACCTATCTATCTCTCTCTTTCTTTCCTACTCTTTCTTTTTCTTTCTCTCTCTTTCTCGATCGATCGATTTTTATTCCAACTTTTGCTTCCGTTCGTTCAGATCTCCGGTCTTCGTTCTTCGTTCTTCGAGAGTCATCATTGATTTAATATCTCATATAAGCTTGAAAGAAGAAAAGAAAAGAAATAAAAAAAGAAAAGAAAGAGAGAAAGAAAGAGAGAAAGAAAGAAAGAAAGAAAGAAAGAATTGCGAAAACGGAGAGAAGAGAAGAGAAGAGGAAAAAAAAAAGAAGAAAGGATGAAGAGATCCGATTTTCCGAATATCCCTTGTGTGACTTTCTTCTCTTTGGGATTTTACCAGTAACATGTTCGCGAGAGACATATATTATATTTATATGTGTATCGCGCAAACACGTGCGAGTGAAATCGTTATAATTTCAACGACGCGTGGACACCGGCTTAGATTTATTTTGCGTACGTGCTTAAACATGCTGCGAAATAATGCGAGCGGAATTTACGAGCTGCGAGGCTAAGTAGTACAGCCACAACTCGGTCAGACAAGCTTTCTCCCTTCTATCCTCTTTCCTCCCTTCCTCCATCTTTCTCGCACACACACACACACACACACACACACATACATATATATAGAGATTACATACTATCGTGCTGAAGTTACGCGTAAACACATACATTTGTACATAGAGAAACACGCGAAACGATAGATTATCTCTCATAAATTATTTATGTTATGTATATTCCTCCATTTCGCTATTTATCGAAATATAACAATTCAAAGGGAACATGGCCGGTTGTTACGATGTATTTTCTGTTTTCTTTATAATCACATCCTTGATACATTATCAAGCAACAATATGAATTTTCTTCGGTGTGCTTTCAGTGTGCCAACTTCCCATGCGTCGAAAGCGTCAGCAAACGAAAAACACCTAGGGTGAGTTTTTGACGTTATATCTTTCAATAGATTTGTATGTCTCTCTTTCTTCACGTTGAAAAGAAACGACAAATGTTTGTATTTATTTTTCTTTTTTCTTTTTCTTTTGCGTTTCTTTTTCTCTTTACTTTTTTTCAAAAGGGAAAAAAGGAGAAAAGGTTTCGAAGAGAAGATCAATTCTTTTTTCTTTTCTTTATTTTTTTTTTCCTTTTTTTTTCTTTTCCTTCTTCTCTTTCATAAGTAAGCTAGAGAATTGGAATTTGTGGGTATTCCGTGGTACCTTCCTTACGTAATTAAATTACTTGGATCCAATTAACAGAATCTCGATAACCCGATACGACGAAAGCTAGACGAGGTGAGTAACAAAATGTCTTCTCGACTTTGCTAGCTCACTCGCTCGCTCGCTCGCTAGCTCGAGGAATACACGCGCGTATGTAATTAACTAGCTGCACGATGGATCTATCTATGTATGTATATATATATATATATGTATATATATATATATATATATGTATATATATATATATATGTGTATCTTGAAACCGGTCGTTGTTTACGAATGTTAATTCGGAATGTACCAGTTCGAAGCTAAACGGCGACGCGTAACAGTCGAGGGTACATCCTCGGTAAAATTTGTCGTTCTTCTTTTGAAAAATTATTAACCTTTAAATAAGAATTAATTGTATTTAAGAATTAATTTATTATTATGCCACGTAATTATTTCGTAAGTTTTTATTACCTTTGAAAAATAAACATTATTAATTATCTTAAATCATATTAAAATGGTATTACATTATATGATATTATTGATAAAATAAAAAGGAAAAGAAAAAGAAAGAGAAAAACATATTTATTTATCTGTCTCTTCAAAAAATCTATCATAGAAAAATCTGACGATAATTCGAAAGATATATTCTTCTTACGAATTATTCTGAATGATCTTTAAATAATCGAACTATTTGTCATCTAAGTCATACGATTTTTCTTACGCTATATGATCAATAATTCTTTGGTTAATCTGATATAACTGTTTCGTTTCGGCAAATAGAAATATCCGTCCATGATATACATACCTGTATCTATATATGAATAAGTCAAAGCTAACTATTTTTGGGATTATGTCAGCTAGGAAGCGTAATTTCGGACTTTGAAGGACATTGAGAAAAAAAATACAAAATACAGAATAGAATGAATGAGCGAGTGAGTGAAAGAGAGACAGAGAGAGAGAGAGAGAGAGAGAGAGAGAGAGAGAGAGATAGGATGAGAAAACGAGGATCGAAAGGATTTTACGTAGTTGCCAGCTAATCCTAATGCGATCGATCATTCAAAGAGGATCGCGGTCGCGGGATTACGATTTTTTTCTTTTCCCATTTTTTTGTTTTTTTGTTTTGTTTTCTCTTTCTTTCTTTCGTTCGAGAAATCGTTCAGCACGAAAAGTGGGCATCGCGCGTCTACATGCGTCTGTATGTATGTATATGTGTGTCTGTCTAGGTTTAGGTGTAGAAGAGTTTGCGGAAGGAAAATGAAAATAAATTGCTAAGGGAGCGGGATGGTTGGGTTAGAATGGATAGAACGGCACGGCGAATTCTCGGTTGAAAGTACGATCTGACAAATGGCGAACGATAAAGGTGCACGACGTTCATTAAGGTAAATGCCCGAAGGCGCGCAGAAAATGGGTAGCTTTTCGATAGCGAAACCGATGCGTTTTATATATGAACATGGAGAGGAACGTTGTATTTGTACATACCACTTTTAACTGTTATAACGAAGATAACGTTCACAACGTTAACCGTGTTTCGTGCTTATTATATTTATCTTGATTGACTTCTTTTTTTTTATTGATAATTTTCTTGAAAGGAAAAAAGACAAAATAAAACGGAAAAGAAGAAGAAAGGAAGAAAAAAGAAAATATCGATCTTTTGCCTTTGGGCGAGGTGAATGGAGAGAGAGAGAGAGAGAGAGAGAGAGAGAGAGAGAGGGAAAAAGGGAGGGAGGGAGGGAAGGAGGCTGGAGGAAAAAGTTATTTTATTATTCGCCCTTATAAAAGTCGTCAAGCGTGCTTGGGCTTTACGGCTCGTTACGATCTAAATATTGTAGTAGTCGTGTGACTTGAAGGGAGGTAGCTAACTCGTTGCTCTAAAGCAACGAGTGCTTGTATGTACGTATACATATATATATATATATGTATGTACGTGTGTATGTAAGTTACACGCAATATCGCAAAGTGAGCACAAAGTGTAGACAACATCTTCCGTGAAGAGGCAAGACAAGCGTGGAGAGGCTTATGACTGGTATTATGCGGAGATTCGGTGATTTGCATAAAGATTCGTGTTGCCATTCGGCAAGAAAGTCAGCTAGATAGATGAACGTACAAGAGAGAGAGAGAGAGAGAGAGAGAGAGAGAGAGAGAGAGAGAGAGAGTAGGGTACGTAAAGGAAGAACGAAGGAAGGAAGAAGATGGAGAGATAGAAAGGTTAGGTCCTGTACTTGTACGATCGCTGAAATTTCGCGGGATGGATCTTATCGGTGAGACTGCATAATTTCCTTGTATAATCCAGCTTTATCAGAACGTCGAATCGGATGGAGAACTTTATGGAGAATTAGAGAAAAGGAAAGACGAAAGTGTGCTTCAAGAGAAACAGAGAGAGAGAGAGAGAGAGAGAGAGAGAGAATATCGCTCGTCTAGACGTCAAAAGATTCCTTATAGAAATATTTAACATTGTTTTATCTTGATTAACACGCAAATCATTGTTCCACGCATAATTTAATGTTTTTTTCGATTTGTAATTACTATCGAATCAAGAGACGCGAATACATTGACGAAGCAATATCAGAGATCGTTAGGATTCTTTACGATCGATAACCATCGATTTTATTTGCATAAGATGTAAGAATATAAAAAAAAATCGAGCAGAAATTTTTCGTTTTTCTTAAAACCGTATAAATCATCTGTCGTCGATTGAGAACGGGAAAGAAAATCTATTGGTTCGGCCTGCTATCATCGAAGAACGATAGATTCTATTGTCACGAGAATTCAACTTCTTGGTTTTTCGCTTAAAATAGTCATTCGGATTTTTTCATTTCTTCTTCTTCTCTCTCTCTCTCTCTCTCTCTCTCTCTCTTTTGTTTTTCGTTTTCTCTTTTAATATTTTCAAACGAATCTTTCGAAGTCTGAGGAGTATCATATCAAAGGTATCTTTATGCTCGTATAGTATTAAAATTATTCGTCCGTTGTAATCTTCATTCATTTAACGTTGTCCGAGTGAAGAAAGTTTTATACAAAAAGTTTTTTCTCTCTTTAATTCTCTCTCTCTCTCTCTTTCTCTCTTTTTTTCTCTCTTGCTTTCTCTTGCTTCTTCACAAGGGATTCTTATCACAGGAAATATCCTTATTTCTCCTCTTAAGTCAAAACTTCAAATATTTTTATCGTCTTGTCCGAGCAAAGGGGGGACAGACCGACGTCCTGATTTCTTTTACTAGCACTCCTAAGTTGCACCACCCACCGCCACTCATTTTACGCTTCACTCATATCTCTGTAAATCTTCTAAAGCAATTCCTCAAAGAAGGGAACGTAGAATTCTTCCTTCCAGTCTTTGTTGTAAAGGATCGTTCTTTTCAAATTTACAGAGTGAGAGAGAAATAGAGAGAGAGAGAAAGAGAGAGAAAGAGAGAGAAAGAGAGAGAGAGAAAGAGAGAGAGAAAGAGAGAGAAAGAAAGAGAAAGAGTTACGTTTCGCCTTACATATCTCCTGTTTTATGCTTTGTCTTTATTGGCCAGTATACTCTATATCCCTCAGGAATCCCCAAAGCGAGACTTTAGTGCCACTTTTAATATCATCCAAAGTTCCCTATCTTTTCCCTTGATCGCAATGGATAAAGAGAAGAGAAATTTTTATTTTTAACGATAGACATAGATAAGTATTCAGATTGCGAACATTTTGTCCTTTACGTTTGTACATTTATCCTTAATGGAAGTAAAATTATAAACCGTAAGATGATAAGCCCATTCGGGTATATTTTTTTCCTCCCTTATTTTTTCTTTTTCGTTTTTCCCTTTCATTTTAATAATCCGTTTTCTTTTTTTTTCCTCACTTTAATCTTTCCTCTTCTTCTTATTTTTATTAATCTACGTTCGAAATAAGAATCTATTGTTTGACGGTAAGAAAAAGAAACTCTTGATTTTTATTAAGCCAAAAGTTAATAAGGTAAAGGAGAGAAAAAAAAGCAAAGGGGTTAGCTCGAAGGGATGGATAAACTAACGCAAGCTACAGGGGTTACAAGAAGGATCGAAGACGTTATCCATTATTCCGTAGAAGCGTGGCAGCGATGGCGGTGGAGTAAATCGCGCGCGATTTTCATCGACGTCGGTGGAAAGAAGGGTGTCTGCCGTTTCCCCGTTTCCCTCTATTCGTGTCTTCCAGCTTCTTTTTCCCTATGAAGCGTTGGAAAATCTTCCTCGCTCTTCACGATCCAAAGATTTCCTCTCGATCTTATGCCGAGATAGAAAACGTTCCTCTCTCTCTCTCTCTCACTCTCTCTCACTCTCTTTCTTTCTCTATTTCTCTCACTCACTCACGATGAGGCCATTTCAGCCACGCAGCCAACTCCGCCCCTTCATCTTCTCGCTCATCCTTGATTTTCTCTATGTATATATATATATATATATATATATATATATATATATATATATTACATACATACATACATACATACATACATACATACATACATACATACATATATATATATATATATATATATATATATATATATACATATGGGACCGCAGTGTCGATGCTTCGATTCCGATCGAACGAGCCAAAAGGGAGGTGGGAGGTACGAAGGGGATGAATATTCCGCCTGTAGGATTCATAACGTTCATTTATGCACGGGTCAGTGACTCATATCTGGCAAGAGATACCACTCTTTCTCTCTCTCTCTCTCTCTTTCTCTCTTTATCTCTATATGAATTCTCTTTCCCCTTTTAGATTCTTTGGACTCTTCGACGTATTCGATCGACCACCACCAATATCACGCTGTCTTCCTCCCGTCTTTGTTACCTACCTAGACGACCCCTTACCTCGATCTTACCTCCACCACTCGAGCAATCTCAATCTCAGCTTTTATTATTGGATAGAGCTCGCTCGTGGAGATCGCGGATTGTCAGAAATTGGAAATAGGAGACCTACGGCAGAGATAACAGATTGAATCTTATTTTGGAATTAATCCCGTTTATTTAAATTTGATAGGAATCACTTGTTATAACGTATCCCATTGAATGTTTCTCTCTCTCTCTCTCTTTCTCTTGTTCTTTTTAGTACCTTCGGAGACGTTTCGTAAAGAACAAGACACTCCTTTGAAAAATTCTTTTTCCCGGGGTGCTTTCTGGCGACACACTGCCTCAACGATCCGGACAATGCTACTGGTAGAAGACGGAGCTGAGGACACCGAGGGTAGAAAAGACGTTGGTACTGGTATAAAAGGAAGCCACGTCCGCGAAAAGATCCGTTCTCTTCTTTTGTCACGTCGGTACTTTTGTTTCTTTTCTCTCTTTCTTTCTCTCTCTTTCTCTCTCTCTCTCTCTCTCTCTCTTTCTGACTCTTTCTCTCTCTATTTCTTTTACTCTATTTGTTTTTTTTTCCTTCATTCCTTCCTTCCTTTCTTCTTCTTCTTCTTTTTCTTTTTCTTTATCGCCTTCTTTCTTCCTGTTATTCATCCTTTACCCTCGTTAATCCAATTGACCAGACTATATTGATCGCATTCAAGTTATATACATCTTTTTTATTTTTTCATCCTCTCTTATTCATCTTCAATTCTCTTTTAACCTAAAACTTTCATTCGTAAATAATCTTAATTTGCTCACGCGGTTAGTACCTCTTCTCTAGTATTAGGTACTCACCAGAGAAGAAGATTCAACTCTGGCTGCAGATATATCCCTTCATCTCTAAAGTATCTACCTCCAAAGCTCGACGCTTTACCGCTAATGGTTTCATAAAAACTTTGTATTCAGAACGTAATAAAGCTGGCCCGTTCCTTCCTTTCTTCCACTTTTCTTTCCTTTTTTCTTTTCTTTTCTTTTCTTTCCTTTTTTCTTTTTTTTTTTTTTTTTTTTTTTTTTAATTTAATCCTACCGCTTCATTAGTAAATACCTTCTTCTTTCATTTCGGTTCTATGCTAGTCCAGCGATTCCCCTAAATGATATTCTTCAACTCTTTCGTTAAGACGAGAAAAAAAGATCTCTCTCTCTCTCTCTCTCTCTCTCTCTCTCTATTTAATTCTTATTCCACGTACGAGGAAGAAGACTATACGTTGGTTTCATCGTTCGAGCAACCTAATCCTTTTCAAATTTCCTACTCTTCCTTACCATCCCAAGAAGGATTTCCATTAAATTTTATAGCAGCTTGTTAACGGGCTCGTTCTTGGAACTTTCCATTTTGAGTTTGTAACATAAGTCCCTTCTTTGCTTTATTTATTTATCATTCATTTCCTTTAATCTATCAAGCTTTCAATATTATTCATACTTGTTACACTTTACGCGTTAATTCTCGTAAGATTTCTTTAAACTACATAATTTCTGTTATTTCGAATTAACTGATTGTCATTAAATATTCTCTTCGTTATCTCTCGTATGGTAGTAAAAAATTTTTTCTCTTTCTCTCTCTCTCTCCTCTTTCTCAATTTTTTTCCACGCTCATATTAAATATCTTTTAAATTTTTTCTTTAACTTAAAATAGATCTCGTTGTCGTGATTTAAAATCATCAACGGTAACACCAATATCACTTATTTTCAATACATAATCAAAAATCATCGAATGATGAAAGATATTTACATCGTGAGTAAAACGATAATATTAAAATCATCGAATAAGAATAATTGAATAATGTATGTGAATAATGAAGTGATAGAGAAAATGATGATAAAAATTGAAAGGTTATCGACACGGTGTATGCTATTATTATTGTCTCTCATCTAGTCGAGCGAGCCTTTGGCATGACTGAGAATTTTCCATTCATCGTGAAACGAATGAAGCTGTTATAGGTGTATGAGGAAAACGATTACGTAGAGGTGAAACAATTTCCATTCTCCGGTCAGCGGACTATCGGTAGATACGTTGCAAAGTCGACGTTAATTAGATCGCGGTAAAAAGTTTCCTTTGATGTGCTCCATTCCAGCGTGTCGTTGACCAACCTAGCGAACAACGTGGATCGTGCCAGCCATGTATCGATATATCGATATATCTCCTGGCATTATGGTTTTAGTTTCGCGCGCACGTTCGATAAAGCTGACAGCCTTTAAAGCCAGCCTTTGGCTATGGATATAGCAACGACAACGGAACAACAACAATGTCGAGAACGACGACTACGATGACTCGTAGGGAAAAGCGATCGAAGTACAATGATCTTCTATCGATCCTTTGTTCTGAATTAATCGCATTTCGCTTTTATTATGGAAATAGAATGTTAAACTTTATGTATGTTGATTTTTCATCAAAACTTTATTACGGTTTATACATTATAGATTTTCAAATACGTCTTTCGAATTTTATTTCGTTATTATTATTTCGACGATATCGATACTTTTTATCAATCCGTAAGATAGATAGAGAGAAAGAGAGAGAGAGCGATATATATATATATATATATATTATTGTTTGTTTGGAATCCAAAATAAACATTCTCTTTTTTATTCATTTTATTAATTCTTTTATATTTCAGCAATTAAATATTTATAATCGATCAAAAAATAAATCTACGAAATTATTCTTTTCCCATAGAACCGCAATGCAGTTTAATTACATATTAGTAAATTTTTCAAGCGCGTATGCATCGAGTTTGCTCGAAAAATTATATATATATATATATATATATATATATATATATATATACATAGTATGTATAATATCGAATATATTTATTATATTGGAACACGTATAATTAGAGTAATAACGCAAAGATAATTTGGAAAATCGTATGGACACGTACGATACGTAAAATGAGAAAACAGAAAGAGAGAGAGAGAGAGTGAGAGAGAAAGAGAAAGAGAGAGAGAGGAAAAAATAAAGTACGACACGTTTGGAAATAATGTTAATTGAACGGGATCCGATAATTAGGTGTATGAAGTAGAATCACGTATGTCTGGTATTCATCGAAGTAATATCGGGGAAATTATTCAACGTATCGGGCCGCAAAATTCTAATAGCCTCGTTCCCATCGGGAATTATAGTATATAAATGATCGAGATGCAATGATATTGTCAATTCCTTTTCCGTGTCGTCGTACATCGATTGGCGAACTTTTGTTTCGTTCTATTATTATTTACCTGGAAACGTGAAAAGAATGATAAAATCAAAAGTACTTAGACGTTCGTTTATCAAAAGAAAATAAACTCCATAAATCATTATTCATCGTGTAACAGTTGTCTCTTTACTCGTTGTTTTTATACTTCTTTTTTTCTTTTCTTTTCTTTTCTTTTTTCTTTTTTTTTTTATCAACTGTTTCTCTTTAATCCTACGTTTATTTACTACGAAAGTTCATTACTAAGAAGAAATCGCGTTGGAAACGAGAAATAACAACAAACAACAAAAACCAATGTCATCATTGTCGTTGACAACAAACGATGATGACAACAACGAGAACGACGAATATGATGGTAGGAACAACATCGAAGAACGAAAACTTTCAATTACGGTCACGTAGCGTGTCAGTATATCTCGATATCTTCCTGGAGCTTGGCTCGAGTCTCTAAGCTCCTATTCCCGAAGGATCGAGTCCATCTGATTACCGGTAATGGGGTTGTGTTTTAAGCTCTCCCCAAGAAAAAGGAAACTCCCTCTACGCTAACTGAGCTGAATCTCTCTTCGATACAAGTCTCCTCCCCTCCCACCCCTCTCTCTCTTTCTATCTCTGTCATTCTTTCTCTCTCTCTCTCTCTCTATATATATATATCTCTTTTTCTCTCGCGGCGAAGAATTTTCATTCCTTCTTCGTCTTCTTTCTTCTCTCATCTCGATTGAGAAATAGAAGAGAGAGAGAGAGAGAGAGAGAGAGAGAGAAAGCTTCACTGAGTCTTACTTAGTTCGGCTTAGTTCGACTTTCTACGCTTTCTGATCGTTTAAAATCGCTCAAGAACAGTTTTTCTTTTAAATCTTGTATTTCTCTAACCATTACGTTTTATCAATCTAAATCGATACAATTCGTCTTCTCGTTTAATCTTCGTTTGTATTGTTTATTTTTTCATTTTTTTTTTCTTTTATTTTCTCCTTCTTTTTTTTCTTTTCTCTCTCTCTCTTTCTCTCTCTCTCTCTCTCTCTCTCTCTCTCTCTCTCTCTCTCTCTCGTTCTCCATTGGAAACAATGTGTACATGGTGTTAGATCGATCGTTAGGGCTTATTTGATTATAAATATTCGGAATAAATATTGTTGTTTTGTATATTAAGCATTTTAAAACGTAATTTTAGGAATAAAAGATTATAATGATGTTTATATATATATATATGGTTGTGTACTTTATGTAGATATGATATTATCAGGAAATTTAGTCGATGTGAAATTCGTGTGCTTGAATTTATCGAACCAGATAATGAGACGCAAAGTAATGCGTATTATCTATTAAAATGCTTCATTTTTCACGGGAATGTTACCACGTAGATATTAGATAAGTTTCGCATATGAAATTATATACATGTACTACGATTATTTATCGAAAATAATGTTTACTTATATTACAGCTCTTTTTTTTCTTTTTCTTTCCTTTCTTTTCTCTTTTCTTCTTCGAAAAGAATTAACAAAAGTGTTCGGGACGCTCGAGCGAAAAAAAAATTGTATCTCTTTTAAATTTAAACGAATAAAGTCTGATTAATTGGACAAGATAAAAAAATCTATATATATATATATACATATATATATTTATCTCATTTTTCATTTTGCACGGAAAAACGGATTCGTCGGAAAGATATCGATGAAATTAATCGCGAAACTGTTTATTTATCGAAATCGGGCTCGTCGGATGAGGGAGAAAGTTTTGGCGATCGACGTGCACGGGGTTACGCTTCTGGAGTCGAGACGTAATTGGGAATAGTATTTGGAGCACGAAAATAATTGCTTCGAGCTACCTCTTTTCCCTCGTAACCCTCTTGACACGAACGTCAATCCGAATGTCACCCTTCAAACGATCCAGGCAATCACAATGTCGTTTCAACTAATTTTTCTCTAGATTTGCTTGCATACTTTGGAATTTTGTAATTATTATATATTTAATAATAATAATAACAATAATAATAATTACGCTTAGATATTATAAAATAATAAACCCTGAAAATGACTATATAGCTGTATTTTTCATATTAAAAAAAAAAAAGTATATATATATATATATCATAAAAATAAAATGATAAAATTACAAATATAAAGGCGATATAATAATTATATAATTTCTTTTTGTATATATATAAGAGAATTAAATATATAATGTGAAACTTATACCTATTTAATAATTTATTATTTTCACTTAATAATTATTGAAATAAATATGTAAATAAATATTTCCATGGAATATGAACTGACAATTAATTTTATGGCAATATAATGAAATAGAATTTAAACAATAAATATATGCGAGTGTGCGATTATAAAATTACATAACATTGTAGAGAGCTAATCGAATGCTTTAAATATATTTAATTATTCTATATAGAAGTATCAATTTTATTATAATATGTATATATGTACATATATATATATATATATAAATCTTATTAGATTTGTATATACATGCATGCATACATATATCTTATCTGTAAATCTAAATAATTATAAAAAGAGATAACATTTTGTATATAATAATTACTTTATTCGAATAGAAATGAAATTCTTCGAACATTAAGTAACGAAGTTAGAAGAGAACAATTAAAAACCTTTAAATTTGAAAAGTATGTATCGAATATAAGAATTCTTTTAGTTGAAGGAAAGGTTACGAAGGACCTTTCTTGAGTTCTAATAAAATCTTTAGCTCGATGTAGGACGCGTATTGCTCGCTCGTATGTTCGTTCGCTCACTCGCTCGTTCGCTCGCTGGTTCACTCGCCCTCTCGAATGAGAGAGATAGAGCAAGAGAGGAACATTTGCAGGGAAGAAAGAGAGAGAGAGAGAGAGAGAGAGAGAACGACTACAGGCGTAACCACTTTTGCGGCAGGTCTCAAAGGTATTGAAAAACGAAGTTCCAATCGGCAATACGTGCGTGGAATTCCAAGATCGGTGTTCGACCATAGTAGCGCTTTAAACTTATTGCGGATTTTGCGACGAGAGAAGGAAGGAAAGAAGGGAAGAAAAAAAGCAAGAAAGAAATAGAAAAAAAAAGAAAGATATATATATATATATATATATATATATATATATATATAAAGAGAGAAAGAGAGAAACATTTGCAGGGAAATTTGAAATTTGTTCTTCGTTTTAACAACGTTAACTACGATAGAAAATGTCGATTCAAGAGTCAGTGTAATAAAATACGCCGTGGTATCGTTTACGAATTAAATTGTTAACTATTCTTCTCGATAGAAAATTGCGACGAGTGGTGACATATAAATTTTCATATATTGCGTTTTTACCATCAATGATTACGACATTGCACGATCGAGAAGAAATCGCAAAGGTACATACATATACGTACGTACGTACGTACGTACGAGTTTTATGCCAGAAAATTTTTATGCGAATAATTTTCGAGGATGTTTTTAAAAAGAGAGGAAAAATGAAATATGCGTGGAAGATGAAATGAAGAGAAAGAGAGAGAGAGAGAGAGAGAGAGAGAGAGAGAGAGAGAAAATAGTAAGAGATTATTGTTTCTATTTCTAAGGGGATTTTTTTCTTTTCTTTTCTTTTCTTTCTTTTCTTTTTCCTTTCGTACGATTTCTTTCGTACAAGAGGAACGTAAATCATCGAGGATGAAAAATGAAAAAGAAGCAAAAAAAAAAAAAGAAAGAAAAAAAAAGAGAGAAAGAAAGAAAGAACGCAAGCGAACGTCAAAAGAAAAGAATCAACGAATAGTTAGAATTGATTCGGGATATCGATCGTAGTATGAAATGCAATATCGATATCGTCAAGCCGACTATCATCCATAACGATTCCGTTAGGTCAGAACAACGATAGAGAAAGAGAGAGAGAGAAAGAGAGAGAGAGAGAGAGAAAGAGAGAGAGAGAGAGAGAGAGAGAGAAATATAGAATGGTAGATCAAAGCTATTCGGCTATATTAGCGACAGCTCTCGCGCATCCTGCTCGGTCTTTTGACTTTTTATTTGGCAATATGAAAGTTTCGACAAGAATCTTTATGGAATAAGTTTTGGTGGGCGGAAGATAGGGAATCATGGAAGTTGGCAGAACCCGGCCCTTTTCGTGTTCTCTTGTGTCTCTCTCTCTCTCTCTCTCTCTCTCTCTCTTTCTTTCTTTCTTTCTCTCTCATTCTCTTTCTCTTTGTCGTTTTTATCGTCCTCTTTCCTTATACCTACCAATACTAATATCAACTGTATTCGAAAGCGAATAAATTCCGGCCGATTCCACGTCTACTTTCGTTCCCTTTGTAGAAAAATTGAATATATCAGATTGTGTGTGTGTTTGTGTCTGTGTGTGTGCGTATATATATATATATATATAGAAACGCGAACAGTTTATATTATACTATTTTACCTAGTGCCAAGGTATATTACAGGACTCATGTAACTCAGTTCATTTTCCTCACAGCTCGAGAGAACCAACGCTGTCGTCCTTTCGTTTCGCGAAATAGCAATTTAGCCGTCCGTTGCGTTTACTTCCTCTCACCCCACCCATTCCCTTTCATTCCATCCTTTCCTGTCTCGACCCATCCCTTTATACTTACTCTCGTCTTTTCTACGTCGAATTAAACAACCTCACCTTGGCTCCGCCTACTCCGTCTCTTTCACCCCATTCCACTATTGCTTCTTCGTTTTTCTTTTATTTTTTATTATTTTTTTTTTTACTTTTTATTTTGTATTTCTTATTTTTTTTTGTTTCTCCTTCTTCTTTTTTTCTCTTTTCCAATCTTCCAGTTTTTTGTTCCATCCTTCGCCTCTCTCTCTCTCTCTCTCTCTCTCTCTCTCTCTCTCTCTCTCTTTTCGTCCTCGATAGCGATGAGCTGTCACCCATTTCGAAATCGACGTACTCGAAACGTCGGCTTTTTCCTTCTTTTTTTCTTTTTCTTTTTAATTATTTTTTTTTCGTTCCTCTCCTTTTCATCCTATTTCTTTTTCTTCTTTTCCTTCAGACAGTACGAATCAGAAGCATGCTCAAATCAAGCCTCGACTCGTTCACTAATTTCATTTCCCGATGCGAATGAAATGTCGTTGCTTTTATTGGAGCTATTCGACGAAAGGGGTTGAAGGATTAAGGGTAGGAGCAACGAGACCGTATCTAATCTCTAGTGTCGCTGTCGAATAAAGGATGTAGGTATGTAGATTCACGCGGTAAATCGAGCATGAAACGGACTTTCGACGTAGAATAGAAGGATTTCGTGGTTAGAACGAACGAAGCTTGAATAATCGTTACTCCTTTCTTAAAGGGCACCTCGGTTAACTCACCGTAGATTAGGGAAATCTCTTGAAGGGATTCGATAATCTTTCTAAGATCGTTCTGGTTTTCTCTTTGATTAACATCGATTTTCTTTCAATCTTAAATCTACTATATATATATATATGAAATAACTATGTAGAAATATTCGCGATACATTTAAACTATCCATAAGTTTCTCCGATTAAAACTTCCTTATATCAAAGTTTTCCGTATTGGCTGAGAACGGTCGACGGAAATTTTTCTTTTTCGATTCTTTTGAATAATTCAGATTGGATTATGATTAAAGTACCGGATGGTTATAAGTTTAATCAAGGAATTAATTTTTCATAAAGGAAACAAAAAAAAAAAAAAAGACAAAAAGAGAAAGGTTTGATTAAAAAAGAAATGTATTTTAAGCTCGTAAATCATATTTTTATTTTTCTTCAAATCTTTAATTTTATTTTTATTAACTTCGTCATTATTGTAATGTAAAGTGAATAAATTCCCTACTTTTTTGGTTTTTTTCTTATTTTCTTACGAAATTGATCGAGTCTCGCTTTCTTCTCTCTCTCTCTTTCGTTACGTGTAAATTTTATTTTAATCCTTTGCGCTTAAAGCTTTTTTTTAATTTAAAAAAATTTTCTTTTTTTTTTACGACGAAATTAACAACTCAGTTTTCGGAGAGCAGAAATGTGCATATAATTTGAAAAGTTTTTTACCTTTTTTCTCATTTTTAAATTGATATTTATTATACTTCGCAACGACCATAGATATTATTATAAACCGTAATTGTTACTTCTCAGTCATTATATGTATTATTATTTATTAATCTTTATTATATTAATTTATTCGTACATACGAATATTCTACACATATATATATATATATATATATATATATATATATATATATATATTATATAATTAGAACAATTATATTCATATAATTAAATTTAGTAAAAATTAAAAATTTTAATTCGTGACTGCGGACAGTTGAAATATAATACAAAATATTTGCTTGGTAAATTTATATGTAAATAAACAACGCTACAGTAAAATATAAAATATTATTGTATTAGATTGAATTTAATAGTATTATGTTAGCTCGATTAATAAATAATCGTCATTAAAAATTATGTGATAATAAAGAATCATTTAATACAGCATTGTTCATTTGAATATAAATAATTGAAAATTAGAATATTACTTATTCATTAGGCCAATCCGATTATTATACCCTAATGATATAGGATATATTTTGACATTTATACTATTATTTTCTATTTGAATCGAAGAAGATCGAAAATCGAAATGCATTGTATATATATATATATATATATATATATATATATATATATATATATATATATATATCGATCGACGAGGAAAGGAGCTATAGATAGCTCATTCGTATTTACGATCGGCTTTACGAAGCTCAAACGAGCCGCGTAACGACGACGTACCGAGATCGTTCCGGCCACGAGAACTCCAAGTTTACCGTGCGGAGTTTGGCAAATCTGCTGGAAGATAATTCGGTGGACCACCGATCGGGAAACGTCGCCGAAGGAAACATAACCACGGTGTTAACGCGGAGATTATGCCGGTCGGTCGATCATATAGACCTAACTATTGCCGGTGGCCTTCCTAGCGACTGAACGAACTCGATTTGCATCAATAGTACGAATTGAGTTTACTGGACGAGTATACGCATACGATTATTCAAACGGACCTTCTGTTTCTCTTCTAGGGAAAATAGGATATCTAACTATTCTAGAAATTACATATAAAATTTCCATAGATAATAACATTTCCATGTTTCTTGAAAAATTGTTAATCTATTATTTCTAGGCTCGAGGAATGATTTTATATATCTATGATCACAAGAAAAAAAGAAAAAGAAGCAAAAAATTTTCAACTTATAAATGGCTCGGCGTATATCTAAAAAACAAAAGAAAAAAAACAAGAAAAAAAAGGAAATTGAAGAAAACAATTAGATGAAAATTGTCTAGAATGGTATGCAATTATTTATGTATATTATTTGTATTTCGAATTAGCTAAAAGTCAAATAGAATTATTTATCTATATATATATATATATATATATATATATATATATATATATTTATATAAAATATTTTATCATTCTTCGATTCTTAATTTAATTTATTGGAAATATTCGACGAGTTGATTTGCTTTCTGATTTATATCAGAAATATATCAGTAATATATATATATATATATTACTTAAAATAAAAACATGTGTGTATGTGTGTATGTGTGTATTTGTATAAAAACTTAGAAATTCCAGTGTTATATATTTCATTAATAGAATAATGAATGCATAATGACGGTAATTAAAAAGAAATAATTAAAATCGATAAATTTCTTCAATCTTTCGCCTACAAGGAAAGAAATAATAATAATAAAAAAAAAACATATATAATAAAAAAAAGAAAATAAAAAAGAAGACAATTTAAAAAATTTCGTTTTCGAAGCTATATGTAATCGCGACGATTCTTCGAAGGAAAGAGATGATGATTTAGAAAAATGAGGGATATCTCTTGTGAATGGGTTATTTAGAATGCGGGAAAGTAGCGAGCTCTTGACACAGAGACTCGGGATTGGCAGAGCAGTAAAGGGCGAAAGGGTAGATGAAAGGGTCGCGAGCGCGGATTGTGTCCTCGTTATGTATAGTGTCACGATTCGCCGTTGGCTTGCCTTCTTGACTATCCCTTAACAGGTAGTACAAACAACGTTTCGAGTATGCCAACCAACCGCTGCCACAGTTGGATAAAAATAAACAGAGATAGAATATGTATGTGTATGTGTATGTGTATGTCTGTGTATATGTGTGAAAGAGAGAGAAAGAGAGAAAAAGAGAGAGAGGGAGAGAGAGAGAGAGAAGACAAAGAGAAAGAAGGAGATACTGCAAGTAAGGATCCACAAGCTCGAGCTGGCCCGAGTCGCCCTTAAAACCTACTAAGGGGATGTTGGCCGGCCCCGAGAAATCCCTGAGTACTTAGCCCCACTATTACAACACCAGTCCAACTTAGCCTACCCACCTACTTTTCTCTTGTCTTTCATTCTCAAAGGGGAAACGTTACGAAAGAGCTTTGCGATTTTATTGCAACGCTTTATACTCTTGAAAAATACGCGATCGCATACATAGTTCCATTCTAGGATACTTCTGGGTACTGTGAATAGACGTTATGGCGTTGAAGTGATTTGAGAATTTCATTTCTTTTTTTTCTTTTCTTCTTTTCCTTTTTTTTCTTTTTTTTTTGGAATTCAAAAACTCTCTTATTATTATTATTATTATTACTATTATTATTATTATATATTGAATGTCGTATGCATATATCTCTCTACGATTACATATATGATTTAATTTTTTTGATATAAAAAGTGATACAAAAAAGTGCTTTTTATATTGTGCGTATACGAATATGTATATATATATATATATATATATATATATATATATATATATATATATATATACATACGAAAAAATAAACTGGATGGATATTATTTCATATTTTATTTCGCAATCGTCTATTCTTTCTTGTTTTTTTTTTTTTTTTTGATGAAATTATTTTTTAATTATTATTTTTCTGTTTCTTTTTTTTTTTTCTTTTTTTTTTTTTATACCTTTCAGTCGTTTCATTTTCATGAAGAAAGGTTATAAATTAATTCGTATAATATAATCGTGATAAAATCAAATAATATACTAATGAATCGAAATGTGTGAGAGTATGTGTTACGTTAAAAAAAAAAAAGAAAGAAAAAAATATATATATAAAAAAGAAAATAAGAAAATATAATAGCCCACGTACTTATACTTACGTATACGATTGTGTAGCGTATCGATAACAGGTGGGTCGATCGTTGGTCGTCCGCCTGTACTTTGGCAAAAGTCCAAGCGCCTTTTACGCCGGATGTATTCTCGCTGCCAAAAATGATTACACGACGATCACAAGGGCTATGCCAGGGCTTCGTATCTGAAAGACCATAGGCTGACTTCGTGACCTCGCGTCGAAAGTTCTTTAACCCTCTTTTTAGTGCTTTCAACATTTAACGATTATACGAAGAACTTTATTATATTTCTAGAAAAAAAAAAAGAAAAAAAGAAGAAAAGGAGACAAAATTAAACGAATGAATTAAGTTGATTTCGGATAAATCCTTTTAACGTGTTTTATAAGAAATCAATCGAAGATAAAAATCTGAAAAATCAATTATTGGACGAATAATTACGAATTGAATTATTCCCATCGTCAGTCGAAAAAAATCAAAAGGTGTATTTCCATTTTTCATAAGTTAAAAGAAAATAATAATAATAATAATAATAAATCTCTATAACATTTAATAATATTTTCATTATAATGGGATTATAATTTTCATCGTAATATTAACAACTTTTGATCGATGGGATAACATTAAGAATTTCTCATCAGTATAATGAACCACGTAGATTTTTTACTTATGTTTACAAAACTTCTCGATGAATATTACTAATAGATTAAGACTTTTAAGGTACCACGCTCTTTTTCAATTCTAATAATCGAGCTTTCAATTAACACTTAACTTTTCGATCTTTTTTTATCGCTCTTTTTTCTTTCTTTTTTCTCTTCTTTTTTTTTCCCCTCCCCAACGGATCACTCGGATAAATCGGACTAAACGATGGAAATGAAATCAAGAGAAATTCTATACGATTTAATAAATATGTACTAGAGAGTTATATGGAGAACGATTATTCGATAAAATATTCATAGAGAGAGAGAGAGAGAGAGAGAGAGAGAGAGAGAGAGAGAGAGAGAGAGAGAGAGAGAGAGAGAGAGAGAGAGACAGGAAAAAAGAGAGAGAGAGAGAGAGAGAGAGACAGAAAAAGAGAGAGAGAGAGATTCAAGTATCAATGATAAACCTCGAGGAATTATCATGGATTTAGAAATCTCTTCGGTAATCTATTGTCGTGCGATGAATAACAATGATAGCGATGACGATAATAACAATAATAACAAAATAAACAAGAACAATAACAACAACAGGAGGAAGAAGAATACGATAACAATAAAAACCTGTACCAAGTTCGTCGGGGGATGAAACGAAGGGGAAATCATCCCTGGTAGGTAAATCGCGTTGTTCCGTCGATAACGGGAAATCGACACGGTTGAACGCGAGTGTCTCGACATGCGCAACCCCTCTCATTCTCTCTTTTTTTTTCTCTCTTTCTCTCTCTCTTATTCTCTCTCATTTTCTCTCTTTCTTTCCCTTTCTCTTTCCCTATCCCCTTGAGTGGTAGAAAAAAAGCATGTGCCCGCTCGTGTCGATAATCGAGGAGTCTGTGTATATACCACACATATATACAGTTCCTATCAAAAGTATTTTTCGTATCGAGTGTCTAACTGCACGAGACATCCTCTAAACGTCGAGACGTATTTTCGATAACGATTATGGTATCAGTTTTCACGAGTTATTCTTCTCTCTTGTCTATATTTCATTTCTCTTTCTAGTTTTCTATTTTTATTTTTTATTTTCTTTTTTATTTTCCTTTTTCATTTTTCTTTTTTTTTCTTTGATTTGTTTGTTTATTTATTTCATTCCTTCTTTCATTTTTCTCCTTTTTCATGGTTTCTTTTTGATACATATCGACGTATCCAGTTAGTTCGATAATAACTACGGTTCGATCGGTCTATCTATTCTTCAATGTTCATGAGAGAGAGAGAGAGAGAGAGAGAGAGAGAGAGAGAGAGAGTGCCAAACGGAGTAAGTAATGTGTATGATTATATAGATCTGAGATGATGTCATATAATAAAAATAAATTTCAATCGCTTTAATACTTTTACGAAATTTTTATCTACTTTACAAATTTTTCTTATCGACGTTGAAATTAAGTTATCTTTTCTGTTCCTCTTTTTTATTCTTGCTCTCTTTTTCGTCTTCTTTTTTTTTTCTTTTTTCTTTTTTGTTCAGAAATATGCGTCTTTCGAATAAAAGTTCTCTTATCCCTTAACTATATAACAAACTCTCTCTCTCTCTCTCTTTCTCTCTTTTCGAGAATCATACTTTACTAAAGATAATTTTCTTTTTAAGCGACACACATTCGATTATATACTTACAATGGAAATATATAATATTGTCTGTGAATTATAGGAATTTGATTTATTGTAAGATCGAA
>NC_060962.1:4364231-4391731 GCF_910589235.1 Vespa crabro
TATTATTATTATTATTATTATTATTATTATTATTATTATTATTATTATTATTATTATTATTATTATTATTATTATTATTATATCATAATATTACATTTTAAACATCGAGCTATAATTTTTTCCAATATGAAACAATATCAAAATTTGTTTTATATAGAAACCCATTGTGAGAATTAGATCTTTTACATAGTATCAGAATGACTGTTGTTATTACTGTTACATCAATTCAGATTTTATTTGTAAAAGAGAAACTATAGAAAGACAGAGAGAGAGAGAGAGAGAGAGAGAGAGTAATATCGATCGAGTAGTAGTCATGCCTTTCGAAAGGTCGCCGATAACAGATTGTGCTATCGTGCAAAGTGAAAGGTACACGATGCACTGAATAATTGGCTCTGAATTTACCCCCTGACATTTCCACTTACGAATTATTCGTTGTGTCTATCATCAAAAAGAGGTAGGGGGTTTCGATTCGCGTGCATCTAACTCCTTTCTTTCTTTTCTTCTTTTCATTTTCATTTCTTCTTTCCCCTCCCCTCTCTCCTCCCCCAGTACCCCATCCCTATTTCTTTCTTCTCTCCCTTCCCTTCGTTCTTCACGATAGACGTTTATTAACGAACGTATTTTCCTCCGATTAGGATCATCCTCGATCCTCGATCCTCGATCCTCGATTCTCGATCACTCGAGGAAATCTCAGAAACGATAAGATATCGATGCCATTGACGAAACTCGATTCGATCCTTTTATTCAATTAAAATAGGAAATCGCCGAGGAAGATGTAATCAAGATAATTGAAGGCATACAGTGCCCTCGGTAAAAAGGGATGGATGCTGGGAAATAAATGAAAGAGAGAGAAAAAAAAAGGAAGAGAAATAGAAGGTAACCTACCTGGTTTCTTGTTTTATCTTATACACGTTTCTAAGAGAAGAGTGAAACTTTTAATTTACGAAGAAGAGACGAGAAAAAAAGAAAAGAGGGGAACGGAGAGTGAGAAACAAGATGAAGAGAGGAGATTCGTTCGAGATGCAGGCCGATGAAGATTATCTGAAATACGTTTAACTTGTATACAAAAGTGTGTGAGAGACGGGAAAACAAATGAGAGAGAGAGAGAGAGAGAGAGAGAGAGAGAGAGAGAGAGAGAGAGAGAGAAAGAAAGGTAAAAAAGATAAAGAGTGTAGAATTGTTTCCACGATCTTCGTAAAACAAAAGAAAATTTTTTATCAAAGCCCTTTGAAGATTCGTCGAATACAAGAAGGAATGATCTCTCACGAATTTTCTTCTCAAAGACTAGAAACGTCAGCTCTTTCTCTTCCTCTCTCTCTTTCTCTCTCTCTCTCTCTCTCTCTTTTTCTTTTTATAGTGTAGTATCTTTCTCTTTACCTAAGCTGTGTCCAAAAGATCGTTACTATTTTCCTCGAAGCTTCCCGACGCGAACAATTCAATCAAGGTATCGATCGATCCTACTTTTAAACCGTAGAAGAGCACACGTTTTATATCCGAAATATTGACATTACCTTCCCCGTTACATTTCCTGCCTGGGGCGTTTCATGAGAGGAATCGAAAATCTTCGGTTCACGTTATACGTTTTTTTTTCTTTTCTTTTTCTTCTTCCTCACCTGAAACCCCGATGCTCTTTATCTTTCGTACGATTTCTAATCCAACGGGGGAGGAAAAAGAACATTTTCCTCGACGATTATTATTTCAAAAGGGGATTACAAAAGGGGATTTCAAATTTCACGTCGATCGATTTAATTTATGTATTTAAACGTACTTATTAATCGTCGCATCTATGGGTTATTTAAAATTAGAAAACATGAATATTTTTATCCGAAGAGTGATTACCATAACGAAAGTTGAGAATTTTTTGTTCTTTTCTCTCTCTCTCTCTCTCTCTCTCTTAACCTTGCCTTTGACCCACGTTTTATAATTTTCGCATGGATGTAAAAGAAAAAGTGGAGAGAAAAAGAAAGATCGATTTATCTTCGAAAAAGATATCGATGGAAGAATAATCGCATATTTTAAAAATTACGCTCGCACTGTCATATCTCACGAATTGAACGTATTCTTTTTGAAATATATATATATATATATATATATATATATATATATATATATATATATATGTATAATTTTTTTTTCTATCATCCTCCATCATTAAAAAAAGATATTTACGGTTCTTTTTTTGTTTCTTTTTTTTTTTTTTTTAATTTAAAGTGAGTCATCCGATACATTTTACTTATGGGTTGAAAGCTTTCTTTTGAAAGATGGATGGCTTACGATTATGAAAAAGAAACCAACAGTTATATAACTAAAAATGTGGAAATAATTGTCGAAGGAGATACATATGTATCTACGTATTGTATCTAGGTAAACTAGTATGGGTATTACTCGTCACGAGAAGTGCTCGGATATCACTACGTACAAGATGCCCTCGAGTCCTAGAATGATTTTTCAAAGTACATAGCCAGCCAGTACATTTACGATCCAACCTAGCTCTATCTGTGACAGTCGCGTGACCGGCACCCGAAAGATCGTTCAAGATGATGATAGCGCATCCGTGGAAAAGCTTCGTGACCCGAAAATGTTAGTAAAGGAGGACCGAATTAACGTGCGTTCGGTACCATCAACGTTTCTACGTTAAATTTTCAACGAGTATAATATAAATGGAATGGTATGAGATAGAAAAAGAGAGAGAGAGAGAGAAAGAGAGGGGGGGGAGTAGGGAGAAAAATATGCTGAATTCATCTGTTAATTCGAAAATAACTTAAGTTAATTTGAGCTCATGATTATTTGACAAAAAATACATAAATCATTTGTTTCTTCGTTGTACTTCGAAAAGTTTCATCGATTCATTGATTTTTCTTATTTTTTTGCTTTCTTCTTTTTCTCTTTCTCGACGACTATTTTGTTTCAAATAAAAATAAATTCAGCCCTACTTATCCACATACCCCAATCCCTTCCAATATTCACTCTTTCTCTATTCCTGGTTAATAAGTTAAATAACGTTAAATAATTTACAAGATTACGATCGATCGATCGTAATAAACGATATAATAATATTTCATCGATTTAATGTACAACAACCGACATGATGTCAGATCTATCATGTATATCCATGTATCTCGTTATAAGATATTGCCAGCCAGTAGCGATTTTTCTTGTCGCTATAATAATACCTAACGATCACCGTGTTCGCAAAATATGCGGAGAAAGGGGAGAGGGAGAGGGAGAGGGAAAGGGTCGTGGTGGTGGTTCTATATACGTGGGTACGTGGAATACCGCATAACGAGACGATCCATCAGCCGGCGTCGATTAATTGACGATGTCGTTGCAGGTACATCGCGCTGATGTAGCCTGTATATATATATATGAAGAAGATATATATATATATGAAGAAGATATATATATATATATACATATTGTCTACAATATATATATATATATACACACACGAATGTTTGTGAGAAGCATCGAAGCGTCTCCATCCAGCAGGAATCGAGGCATAATGGATCGCATCAATCTTTAATAAAGCGGCTTAACATTGGGGATAAGGAACCAGTCGAATAGCTCTAGCGTGAACTAAACGTCTTATATACACTCGGATATCTTTTTTTTTACATTATTATTATTATTATTATTATTATTTATTTATTTATTTATTTATTTATTTATTTATTTATTTATTTATTTTTTTATTTTTTTCGTATTTGCTATATTTTTTTTCTTTTTTCTTCTCTTTTTTTTTTAATACTCTTTCTCATTTATTCATTCCTTTTCATTTCTAGGATTCATTGAGTTGATCGCTTAAATAACGATATAAAATTTTGAAAGTATTATGCCGCAACGCCGCCTGTATAATAAAAAATGTTATAAAATAAAAAAAAAAAATTAAAAAAAAAAAAACGAAAAAAAGGGACAAAAAGAAAGGAATTCGTTTAATTTCGTTTTCCCTTAATTCGATAAATTCGAAATGAAATTCGCGAATATTACGATATGTATAAAAAATATTTCGTGTTGTTATTATATTTCGTTTGAAATTTATTACAAATTTTGTGTTATAACGTGATTTGACATCGGATTAATGTTTTTGTACAAACAAAGGTACATTCACGCCCACGCGCATACAGTGGAAAGGGATTTGTACGTATGTTTCGCGACGAAGTTTTCTTTCGGGAAATAAAAGGGACGAGAGATGGACTAGGAGAGAGAGAGAGAGAGAAAGAGAGAGAGAAAGAGAGAGAGAGAGAGAGAGAGAGAGAGAGTCCATTTCGAGAGAACGAGCAAACGAACAGAATGATAGATACTTCGCGTAGTTGTTGAACCTCTCGAGGGCAAGCTCATCATTCGTCTTTATTTCGCCCAGCCATGAAGTACTTTAAAAAAAAAAATGATATATCGTCATTTTCTGACACGCATGTCTTTTGCAAAGCGCTCGACGACACAGAAGACATGAGAAAGGATCATTATTGATATCGATCTTTCGAAAAAAAAAATAAAGAGAATGACGTGAGGTGGAAAGGAAGACGAGAATACAAATAAGAGAAAGAACGAATTAGAACGTAAAGAATTCTTTGATTTTCATTACTGGAAATAAGGTAAGCATCTTTTCAAATTCGAATTCGGAAAATTCAAATTCTTGAACGTAATGGCAGTTCCGTTCTATTTCGTAGTAAATTTAACGAATTATTATATGACCATTTAGTTTAGATTATGTTTTATAATAAAATTTATTATACGCCTGATTGGACCCTTATATATAATGTTTTAATTTTTAATTTTAATTTAATTTTTTATTAAACGATATCTATTTAATTTAATGAGATTAGATATTTGACTTTTTTGAATTTAATTCGAAGAAAATTTTATTAACTTGTCGAGTATAACGATTGCATTTTAAGATTATATATTGTACGTTAATATTAGATTGAAAAGAACAGGAAAAAAGAAAGAAAAAAGAAAATATTACACACCATTTTGTTTCACATATACAGTTTATTCTAATGAAAATATATATTTTGTAATAAAAAAATTGTTGTAGAACGTGTCGTCTTAAAAAGTGTCGACTCACGTTTGACGTCAATATAAGTTCAAAGAGTTAATTATAAAGAGAACTTATTTATGAATTCAATTGAATAAGATGTGCGATTAAAGTGAACGAAAAAAATTACGAAGCCTATTCGTTGTTTACATCTTCATATTTTAATATTAAATCCGTTCGTTGGTAATGAAATATTTTTCGACGTATTTAAATGTCAAAAGTAAAAAATAGAAGTGGTCGGTGATAAGTAAAAATGAGGAACTATGTTGAGACGTGTTTAACACAGGACATTATAATAAAAAGTATGTAAAAGAGTATACCTATACTTGGTTATTTAAAAGTGTGATGCGATATGTCCGATCGCATAATAGACTGATTTATGATCCGAACGATATCGTTAAAGTTATACGGAACGTTGAGTTCGCCTTATCAAGGTTCACCTTCTTTTCCTTTTCTCCATCAGGAGGAGCCGATGATTAACGGTACGTGGAAACGACGTAGGTTTATTTTACGTTACCATTTACATTTTAGTTAACGAACGGGGAAATAGGAAAAATTTTCCAGAAGAACCCGGGCCAAGGTTTCAACGCGAAATTTTTTGTTCGTTAAGCTACGTCCTACGTAACAGGAAGTTATCGTGTTTCAGATGGTTACGCGAGGAACATATTTACGGAGACGTCGCGCGTTGCTATCTATTAAGCGACCGACACTGATTTAGGACAGCTCGTTAGCGAGTAAGGAGGAATGAAGAAAAAAAAAAAAAGAAAAAAGAAAGAAAGAAAAAAAAGAAATAAAAAAAAGAAAGAGAGAGAGAGAGAGAGAGAGAGAGGGAGAGAGAGAAAAAAAATTATGGAGTGAGTTCTCTCGAACGGGTGAGTGTGAAAAAACACGGTCGAGAGATCGAGAATGCGAAACGATTAAATCCAATTAGGTCACAGGTCCTACGCTAAGCGAGAATTTGCGTAATTAACGAAACACACGGTCGAAAGGGCTTTCTCCGGTAGGTTAAAAAGAAACTTTAGAAGTTTTGCAAATCGATATTCGAGTTGCTCAGCTTACCACTTTACCCCTCAATCGTCTCGTCTATTTCATCTTCTATTTTCCCTAATCGAGTTCTCTACGTGCGAGCTGTGGACGCGATCGACCGTTAGAATTTCGTTGAAAATGGCAACTCACGAGTTCGTGTCCTTGACATTCGAAAGGAACGAGAACGTTTCTCGGGACTTACTCGATTCGGTCGATCGTTCGATTGTTCGGTCCGTTCGGTCGTTAGGAAAGTTGAGTTTTTTCTATTAGAAATTTTGCGAGATTGGTAAAGAGCAATGGCAGAATCGGTAAAAAGAGAGAGAGAAAGAGAAAGAGATTCTGAATGAACAAAAATGGAAAATGGTACAGCGCGAATTCGTCCGTCTCTCTTCCGAATTAGAAAAAGAATGGGATGGTTCCCAAGAATATGAAAGCAACGGGACGCCCACAAAAGGGATTCGGTCCTTTGATATTCTGACAAAAGGGACATAAAATTATGCGAGACACCTTCAACGCGCGGTAATGCTCATGAAAAACCTAGGATACAGGCAGGAAATTCGTAGCATTGTTGAGGGCGAATCAGTGGCTTGGGAAATGATTTGGAGGAAAAGCCAAGATGAAAAATAACGTTTTTATTTATTCTACGGATGCCCACGTATGACTCCATACATACATACATACATACATACATACATATATACATATGTGCAGTACATATATATGAAGAGATATATGTATATATATCACATGTACATTACTATTTGCTGGGATCGAATTATTCTTGGCCTTCTCGAGTTCACCTAAGGGAGAAAGAAAGACGGAAAGGGAGAGAGAGAAAAAGAGAGAGAGGGTAGAAAAGAAAGAAGAAAAAGGAGATGGAAAAGAGCTTTGGCCCTGAAAAGTAGGATGAAGAAAGGATAGGGTAAAAGGTGCGGCAACGTCGCGGTGCCAATTGTAGGATGAGATGGAAGCGGAGAAGATGAACAGGCAGAGAGAGAAAGAGAGAGAGAGAGAGAGAAGGATTCGGTGTGCAGGGGGCTTCTCGATCAATATGGCGGCAAGGGAGGGTGTGGCAGGGTGTATAGGGGTAGTTCGAGGAGACGAATTGTTATAAGATAGCAGGTATACTCCATCGAGCTTCACCGATTCCGGCTGCCTTTCGTGACCTTGAGCTTTTCTCTCTTTTTTTTCCTTTTTTTCCCGCCCCTTTTTTTTCTTTTTTATTCCAAGGGATAAAGGCTCCATAACCAAAGGCAAATCCCTCTCCGTTTCTCTTGTCACTTCGGCCGATCCATTCGTCTATGTCGGTGACGTTCGCGTTGTGGAAGGCCGAATGTTTGCACGGATTATCGCGTCGCCGGATGTCCGTCATCGTCGGATTCCGCGATGTCCCGGGGATGTAGTTGTTGTGCGAAACGGACGTCTGTTTCACTCGACGATTATCGTACTCGTTTCTACAAATTTAGCGTGGCCCCTGATAAATACGAAAATGTCCCACTTGCCCTATTTCTCACTTTTATCCCTACTTGCGAGACACGTTTATGGCTGATAATAAAAGTCACTTAAACCGGGATTACGTATTGTTTATATAGGTTATACACTTATCATAAATCATGGAATACTTTGATATAGTATTTTATTTGAGAAGTAGTCGTAAATATATATATATATATATATATATATATATATATATGTTTAGAAAAATTATATTTCAATATTACATAATATATTATCTCTTACGAATTATTTTTGATATTATTTTTAAATTAATTTTTTCTAATATTTCATTACTATATCGTTCGGAAACAAATTTCAATCATAATACCATTTAATACTGACGTTCATTTAATTAATGTTATTAAATAATTAATAACAGAAAGAAGGAACAATCGGGAATAACATGTCTATGTGTTTCTATACAAAAGAAAGGAATATATATTTATATATATAAATATATAATTTTTTCGATCTAAAATTAGATGATATATTTAGGTCAGCTGTTTGAAGTTTACGAAAGGTCGTGGAGGCCATGTGAATCGGTAAACTTTTCGATCGTCTATGTCGTATAAAGGAAAAACGACGTGCCGGAAGTAAGGATATTAAAGGAAGATTCATTGTGGCTCGACGTAGAGGCTCAACTCGAGACCTCTTATCTTCAATCGAGCAAGATTCGCCCTTCGAATAGCCCTTCCCCCATTTCATTTTGTTATAGATATATCTGTATGTATATACGATGAAGGATTTTTTTTAAGAGTCGTTGGAGAAAGGGAGATTCGATGGGCCATAGGGGAGGGCCTATCGTTCTTCCTTTATCGAGAGTACCTTATCGAACCACCTCGTCGTTAACTCAGTTTCCTATTTGGATCCTTCACAGTATTCTACTTCTTCCAAGCGAAGTGTCACGCCTACCTACATTCTGACTGGCATCACTTTCTCTCTTCGGCTCGAGCATCAGCACGCCGCCCTCAACTACTAACCTCCGTCCGACCCTTCACACTCGATCGTCCGTGAATATTCTTCTCTCGCTTATTTCTTCGCTTCGATGCTCGAGAATGAGAAAGGTTTCGATAGGGTGCTGTGAAACGATTACGTATTATCGATATCTAAAAAACCCTTCATCTTTCCGACGAGTTCTTTCAAATAGAAGATATATATATATATATATTTCATAATATAATTTCAATGAATAATAATATAATAAAAATGTACTTTAAAGTATCACGAATATCCTCACGAAAAATATTCCATAGAAATAGCAATAGATCTTATCGTTTTTGAAG
Organism: Vespa crabro; assembly: GCF_910589235.1. Lineage (NCBI taxonomy): Eukaryota > Metazoa > Arthropoda > Insecta > Hymenoptera > Vespidae > Vespa > Vespa crabro. The sequence goes on from NC_060962.1 coordinate 4,373,073, forward strand.
TATTATCCGTGTATATAATATTTTAAAGTATTTTTTCCTTTAACTTTCTTTTTCTTCTTTTTTTTTTTATCTTTTTGGAGTCAGTTCAAAATGCAGATGTTGGGAGATAGAGATATGAACGTTTGAGTGAACGAGATAGAAATTCAGAATTGTTTGCACGTATAGAATCGTATAGTATAAAATTGTGTATGTAGATATGCGTGTTTACTTATCAAAGTGTAAACTTGTTCCATTTTTTCTTTTTTTATTTATTTATATATTTATTAATTATATATATATATATATATATATTAATTAATTACATCATCTATTTGTTTGAAATAATCTATATATTTGTATATATATATATATATATATATATATATATATATATATATATAAGTAGATTTAATTTAAATGCGTCAGTTTAAAGCTCATGGTTTGTTCTTATTGTATACGTAGATATATACGTACATATACACACACATATATATATATATATATATATATATACATATAACAGTCAGGTACACGTTTCATTCGTCTAGCGTAATTTTAAAAACGACGTTGTAAGGGAGAATACCGAGCTAATTTCGTTGGACCTTTTGCTGGGCTTTTTCCTTAAAGCCATACACGTCGGCCGAGGGTAAAGCTTTGAGCCCGATGAATTCTTACCTGCCAGGGGTTGGTATGCAAAGCGAATAAAGAAGAACGACGTGTAACAGAATGAGAGAGAGAGAGAGAGAGAGAGAGAGAGAGAGAGAGAGAGAGACGTAGGGAAAAGGAAAAAGGGAAAAAAGGAAAGAAGAAGAGCAATGAAGATTGTCTGTCGGCAGGGTGAAAGATGTGAGGAGAAGTCCTGCGAAATGAACAGGATCATCGGACTTAACTTTCGATCCTTCTTCGGTTTTTATTTATTTTCGCAATTTAATCTTTTTCTGAAGATTTTGGAATAAATGATAATTTCTATTTCCACGTTTTAGAAAAATCACTGCAAATTTATATATATATATATATATATATATATATATATATATATATATAGTTAATTAATTAATTGTTATATCTTTATTTTGAAATAAAGATCTTCCGATTCTTTCTAATTCTTTAACTTCGAAACGTCAAAGAATACGTTTATATTTTTTGTGTTTCGCTTGCGAAAGATAGACGTGAAGATATAGGGGGGATGAATCGGGTTCTCCAAGGTATTCAGGTCGAACAAAGGGCAAGCTACCTTGACGGGACGTGAAAATAATCGGACGCTCTTTGTCGTCGGAGGTCGAGAGACAATGACATAGATAGGAAAAGGGCTAAGGGACGAACGATGAGAAGGCATTCTCTTCCTTCCGTTCTCTCTCTCTCTCTCTCTCCCTTCTCCCCCTCTCTCTCTCTCTCCCTTCTCCCCCCTCTCTCTCTTTCTCTCCTTTCCCCCTCTCTCTTTCTCTCTCTCTTTCTTTGTCATTATCTGTCTTACTCTTTTTAGTACATTGCTATTTGGTTGAAAGACACCAAATGAGAAGTTTCCACTTGTATGATTTTTGGTACGCATAAACGCATATACACACACACACACACACACACATACACACACGGGTGCGCGCTTATATTCGCTGTCGCTCGTATGTATAAACGAATAATGTTATCACGTTCGAAATCTATGTATGTGAAGTTTGCAAAGCTACGCGTACGATATGCATACGAATATATCGTTATATATATATATATATATATATGTGTGTGTATGTATACGCGCGCGAATGTGTATGTGTATGTAGCATATAATGCAGTTGTACTCGTAATTCAACGTGCAAATATGAGGGTAGTGATATTTCGTTATAACGATAAGTGTAAAGTATAGAATACAAATTGGAATAAATCCTTTTATCTTCGTTCTTTTTTCTTTTATTATTTTTTTTTTTCATTTTATTTATTTTTTTTTTTTTTTTTTCATTACTTTCCTTTTTTTTCCTTTTATAGAACCCATTGGACAAACTCAACATGTTACTGTTATTTTTGTAATCGAATACGTTATTGTATTCGATCAACGAAAGTTACCAAGGATTTAAGCTTTCACACATTATTTTTATTCATTCATTTTAATTTTTCTTCTTTGTTTTTTTTTTCTCTTTCTCCTTTTTTGTTTTTATTTTTGTTTTTTTTTTTTTTTGTTTTCCATTAAAATTATTTTACCTTCATTTTATTACTCATTCAGTTATTTGTAATAAATGAAATGAAACAAATAGTATACGTATTTCCATGTTGTGTCTCACACTCGGGAATCATTTCGAATGAAACGAAATTTTTGATAAATACAACACACCTTTTATACTTTCGACTAAGAAAGAAATATATTTTACGTTTTTTAATGAAGAATTATGGAATGAGAGGAGGATATATTTATTATTTAAAGTAACGTTCGAACGAAAGGATAAAATCCCGTGAATTTGTTCGTCCGTTTGCACGCAAAATAATTTACGTGGAACGAATGATTCTTTTTTTGTTCTTTCTCTCTTCTTTTTTTTTCTTTTCCCTTTGAAATAACGCGATTCACGTGGCTTCGATTCATTTGTCTCGTGTGTTCTCTTCTTCTTTTCATTCCAACCATACTACACCTCCTCAGTCATCTTTTCAGTCCCGCGTCATCTCATCTTCTTCTTCTTTTTTTTTTTTTAGAACGAGCAACGTAAAAAAAGAATAACTCTCGGTGATGGGACCTTCGGAAATCGTCGCAGGTCACGGTTATTGGCTTATTTATATCGTTGGAACGTTCGAGAGAGTCGCGAGTATCTTGGAGAGAGAATAGGTTGTATTATATTTCTGAAAATATTTGCGGGAAGAAAGAAGGAAAGAAAGAAAGAAAGAAATAAGGAAAGAAAAAAGATAGATAGATAGAGAGAGAGAGAGAGAAAGAGAAAGAGAATGCTAGTGACAGAACATTGCCATTATAGTTAATAGGACAACGAGCTTTCGCCTTCGTATGACGTCACGCGAAAGCTCTTACCGAACAAACGAGGAACATTATCTCGCTTGGGAATCTTCATGGATGTTCCTTGGCTCTCTCGGACACTCTAACATTTTTCATTTTCTCCCACTCTCTCCTTCCTTCTTTCTCCCTTTCTTTCATTCAGTCTTTCTCTCTCTTTCTATTTCTCTGCACATCTTTTCAAGAGGTTTCTGATATCCGAGATTGCCTGGTTGCAGCAGCCAACTTTATCAATCGTAATCCAGCAGGTCTATTTGAAATAGTAACACTCTTCAAGTCGTCTTCGTTGTCGTCGTCGTCGTCGTCGTCGTCATCGTCTCTCTCTCTCTCTCTCTCTCTCTCTCTCTCTCTTTCTAGTTAATATCTATCTCTTTCTTGCTGATCGTAGAGAGTAAAGGTAGAAAATATAACTAAAGAAAAGAGCACCGTTGCTGCGTCGAAAGACGGAAAGGAAGTATAAAAGGAACAAAAAAAAAGAAGAGATAGAAGAAGAAGAAGAAGAAGAAGAAGAAGAAGAAGAAGATGAGGAAGATGATGAAGAGCAGGAGGATAAAGTTCTCAAAGCTTTACGGAATTGCGGTTATCGCAATTGCGAAGAGTAAAAGCGTGTGGAAGTTGGGTGGATGGGTTGGTTGTGGATAGGGGCAGGAAGACTGGGTGGGTGGGTGGTAGGATTAGATTTTAATTCGATGCGAGGGTTCTACGCGAGAGCCGACCTTTTGTTTCTTCTCGTTAGCACGCTCGAATGAAAAGGGAGGACGAACTGGAAGGTGAACGACGGTGGAAAAGGGATCGACGAAGAGCGGGGTGAAGCAGCAAGAGGTAAAGGGAAAGGGAATGAGAAGAGAAGGGAAGGGAAGGGAAGGGAAGGGAAGGCAAAGGTTGGCTGGTGAGGAAAATTTGAAAACTCGTTAAGCCGGTGGGTGCACCGAGTCGTTAGAAGGAGGCGGGTACCCAGTTTATACAGGTACACGCCTCCATAGTAGATATGCGCCGTTGAAATTAAGGTTGAGGATGCCGGCGAGAGGCAGCACGCTCACTGCGACATCCTGGGAGGAGATTGCCGACAACGGACCAGGAGATACTAATTTCCTCGAGAGATTGCGAATATCGTTTCGAAGATCCGTAGAAACTGAGATTTCGTATCTTCTAATTTGATATCGATCTAACGTAACCTTTCTTTTCATTCTTATTCCATATATATTGTTTATTGTTATTTTTTTTCTCTCTTTTTCTCTCTTTTTTTTCCTTCTCTCTCTCTCTCTCTCTCTCTCTCTCTCTCTCTTTTTCTCTTTTTATCATAGACAAGAGAATTTATTTATCTTTGAATCAATTTTTTAAGATCTTAAGATTAAAAAGTTCACCAACTGTTTGAGTAATCGATTTTCTGATCTCAAATGATTCAACATATACATCACATTTATTGGCCATAGTTCGTTTAAGATTTAATAATAGTTAGTTTTAGCTGGCTTTAATATATAATTTATATTTGAGAAAATTAATAAAGCAAATTTTCTTTTTTTACGCACAATCATTCGTAAAATTATGATAAATTCGTAAAGCCAAAGTTTACGTATATCATGGAAAATAATATAATTAATTTTCCTTATCAATAATGTTTAACAGATATACAAAATAGATATTTTTATAGTTTTAAACGATATCATTGATAAAAGAAAGATATTAAAAGTTAGAAATTCTTAAGGTAAAGAAAAAAAAAAAAAAAAGAAAAAAGAAATAGAGAAAAAAAAAAGAAAAAAAATTTATATTCATAAAATTATATTTACTATTTATATCATATATAAAACTGTAAAGGGAGTATAATAAAGGGAGTAAGGTGCTACGCCAATAACCGTATTCTTTATCCGAGATCATCTTCGTCGCGTAAATGCTTCTTTGCGGAGAATGAAATTTTTAAACGACCTAGTCCCGTCTAGGCACGCGTCCCTATCCAACGAATTTGTGATAAAGAAAAAAAAAAGAGAGACAGATAGAGATAGATATAGCGATAGAAATGGAGAACAGAAAATGAGAGAGAGAGAGAGAGAGAGAGAGAGAGAGAGAGAGAGTGTATAGAAGGAAGAAAGGAAGGAAAAAAATCGAGCGACGAGGCGGACGACGAAGACAGGGACGATTGGTCGTCCAAGTGGAAAGTAGAGAACAGGTAGGGAGTGGGAGTGGAAGTAATTTCCGGAGCGAAAGAAGTCGAGTTGATGGTAAAAACATAATCAGACCGATGGTTCTAAGTTTCTACCAACGAGAGTAGAGGACCGAAAAAGAAAAAGAAAGAAAGGAAGAGGAAAAAGAGAGAGAGAGAGATAGAGAGAAAGAGAGATGTGAAATAGAAAGAAGGAGATAGATCGGACAGATCGAACGTGGAAATAGGAAGAAAATAAAGGCGGCTTATCGGATCGAATTCCTTATCGAAAGGACGTCATGGATCTGTATCGTCACGGTATCTATAGATTTACAGAATGCAGGAAGTTTAATATCCAACAAAATCGTATCTACACTACGCTTACGATGGATTTTCTACAAATAGAGACTAATTTCATAGGAGTACTTTTATATATCCGTATATATCTTAAGCTTGGCCAATTCATGAATCGTATTCTTCCGGATTTATATATATATATATATATATATATATATATATATATATATATATATATATTTATATACATATATATATATATTTTTTTTGTTTACTTTTTTGTTGTATTTTCTTTTCCTCTCCTCTTATAGCTTATTTTCAAGAAATTGTAATAGGTACTTGGGAAAAGCTCTAGTGGATGGACCCCACTCGAAAATAAGAGAGACCGTTCGTCTTTTCTACTCTACACTCCTACGAATCCATTCGCTTGCTTTCTATCATTATACCTAAATCTTTTCCGATCTCCGATCTACTCGATCATGGATTTCGGCATCTTTTTCTTCTTCGTATTCCATCGTGCCGGAAAGAACGTTTTCATGCCAGTAAAGAATCTCAATCTCTCTCTCTCTCTCTTTCTCTCTCTCTCTCTCTTTCTTTCTCTCTCTCTCTTTCTTTCTCTTTCTCTTTTTCTCTCTTTCTCCTTTCTTCCTCCCCGTCTCATTCTATCTCTCTTTCTCTTTCCTTTTCTTCGATGCTGAGTCACGTAGTGCCTGCAATTCTGTCGTGGAATCCCTCGGAGCAATCGGAAAATAATTCATAATTCTTCCTTTCTCCATTCTCCTCCCTCCCCCTTCACCCCTTCATCTCAGTAGATACGTTTTCAAAAGAAATCGATTTTCGTCAATATATATATATGTATATATATATATATATATATATGTCATTCATCATTTAAATACATAGATACTTAGAGGTAATAAGAGGGAGAGAGAGAGAGAGAGATAGAGAAAGAGAGAGAGAGAGAAAGAGAGAGAGACAGAGAAGTAGAAAAAATTGAAAAGATAAGAAAAGAAAAGAAAAAGAACAACAAAATAATAATATCATTTGAATGGATTAAAATGAAACGATTAATTGAATTACGGTAGATACATATATGCAATTAGCTAGTTTGATATTTATATTTATTCTTATATTTTTTTATCTATAATAGAATATTAAATTGAAATTTATAAACCAATCGTAAAGCAGATTGAGAAGGGTGGTTATGACGTGGAGGTTCGTATGTGTAGAGGGGATATGCACGTTTCCCGAATGTGGCTTTCAAGTTTCTGCCTGTCGCTCTCAGGCAGGCTGATCAACGTACTGATCACAGCATCCCTAAAACGTTGGTAACCCCTCTATCGCCAATCCTCTATGTATCGGCCATTCTATAGCAATGACCGTACAATCGGCAACGACCATTTGCATTTGCCGAGTGGCCTTGCGGTATGAACGCTATGCGTCGTCGGTTTGCTCGCGTCCGTTTTGATCGCTTCTCGAATCCTCCAATAAATCAGACGTTTCCTGCGTTGGGTTGTCTTTGAACCTATAGATTGTGCTTCGGTGCGTAATTCGTCAGTCGAAATTTGGTTCGTCTAGTTTCATTGAAATGGAAATGATTATTAACTTCGTAGAGAATATTTGAATAATTGTATCACGTCATCGTATAATAATATATATATATATATATATATATATATATATATATATATATAAACTATTTAAAGAATATGTACAAAAATATATGTATAATATATAAATATTAAATATAAATAAGTGTTGTTTTGTTATAATGAACTTATTTATAACAATACTTATTTATGAATCAATTCATATATATATATTTCTTTATTTTATTTTTATCTTTTATATATACACATATATACTTATATATTCGTCAAAGAAACAAATAAAACAGCTTTATTATTTCTTTAAAATTTACTTTCCCATCGCACTTCAAATCTCGCTTAGAGATTCTACATTAGAGACATTCTATCTTAAAGACAGGCCGTTTGTGAATGTGCAATTTGTGAAGTGAATTTCGAGTGGTTTCGTGGTACAGAGGAAAGTGCTGAAGTTAAAGGTAGAAAGTGGGAAGGGATAGGATAAGGGAGAGTTTAGGAAAGGTAAGGGGATACCTTCTTGCTAATGCGATAAGCAACGTCAAGCAAAATCGATTTAAAGTACTCTGCTTAGAATATATGCAAATGTCTTTTGCTGAAGCGAAGAAACTGTTGGCCGTGTAAAGGAAGGAAGAACGTAAGGATATACTGATAAGACGTTCTCTGTTCTTACAAAACTTGATCATTCGTTCGATATTTTCAAGATGATATTCACGGCGGAACATTACTCATGATCGTTCCTTCGTTTCGCGTTTATATTCACACGTACGAACGTTTTTCTAAAGTATTCATATCACGGAATATTCCAACAAGTACAATCGCGATAGAAAATTCTAATGGCAAACGAGTCTCAGAAATTTTATGTAAATTTTATCACCTATACAAATGATACTAAACTTGAAACTTTTTGTATATGTATGTATATCGTATATGTATATACAATGTATACGATAAAAGGATTAATCCATCTTACGATATAACGATTTTATAAACGTTCAAACAAATACAGTTTAATCTAGGATATTTATAGAATTCAAGAATATCGAATCTTAGATCAAAGTGTATGGGTATATTTGTTAGGAGAAATAAAAAAAAGGTTCTCGATAAAAAAGGGTTTGTTTATATATATATATATGTAAGTTCTATGGCACTTTAATTTTTCTGTATCTAGTCAAAAATAGTTCTTGATAAAAAATATTCGAAAATGTCACTTTGATATATATTTGATATATAGGTATTTTTTATATATATGTATAGAAAAAAAAAGTACAACATTTATAAAGCTATGTTCGTACTCTAAAAAAAATTAATCAATCTCCTACGATATCAAAATATTTTTGTGATCGACTGTAAAATGTGTTACATATATATATATATATATACACGTGCATACATAATATCCAACTAAATATCTATATTCTATAATCCACGTAGTAGAGGAAGCGCTAAGGGTATATAAAGTTGTTCCATTATCCCTTCAGGACGAGCCATTCGATCTTGTCTTCTCTTTCAGTTCACCTCACCTTCACCCCCACTCTTCATCAACCCCTTACCTTTACCCCTATTTGATCCTAGTAGCGTAGCTTGGTAATTAAAGAAAAAACGAACGGAAAGAAATTTCGTATTCCTCCGTCGTGGGTAGCTCCTTTCTCTCGTTAATAGTACTACCTTCTTCTTCTACGGTTAGAAATAAAAGCAACAGAAGAACCGGAACAAGATTACATTGTACAACCGTCTCATTCTACAACCAATGGTGTACATCTTCTATCTCAAGCCTCTTACTTACTAGTTCTTTTTCAACGACGCGCTTCGAGAGGAAACGAATGTTACTACTTCGTCGTTTGGTTGGAAGAGAAAAAAGAAAGAAAATAATGAAAGAGAGAGAGAGAGAGAGAGAGAGAAAAAGTAATAAAAAGAAAAATGTCACTATCCGCCATCGTTTTTCCATAAAATCTTATCAAGAGATAGTCTTCCATGGTTTTTCTCGTTTTTATTTTTTTTTTCTTTTTTTCTTTTTCACATATATTTCCACACTTTATATTTATTGATAGCAATGAAACATGATATATATATATATATATTTTTTTTTTGTAACGAAAAATAGAAAGTACGAATTTATGTGTGAAACAGAGAGAGAGAAAGAGAGAGAGAGAGAGAAACGAGGGATATATTCTATATTTGATTTTACCCTTAACAGTTTTCTCGTTTGTAGAAAGTTGATCGAGGTATTATCATTCTTATTTTGGAGCATTTATGCAAAATAAATTTTATCCTTGAAAACGATGCACCAGTTTATACTTGTAACTCTCTAGCACAGTAATTCTCTTGTCAATGTCATAATGTCGAACGTAACGAGACTTACTTTATCGAGATCATCCCTCTCTTTCATTTTTTAGTTTGAAAGATCATCATACAAAACTGCAAACCCGATAATTCATATCTTCTTGAATATGGAATGACGTAGGTATTAAATATTAATTTAAAAAAAAAAAGATGTGAGATTTTAATTATTTAAATGGATAGAAACCGAAATTCATTTCGTTGAAATAAAAAAAAAAAAGTATGATATCGAACATCGACGTTGAAATCGTATATACATATATATATATATATATATATATATATATATATATATATATGTATGTATGTATGTATATATATGTATATATGATATGATCCTTTTAAAATAACTCCATTTTCATTCTAATAACTTGACCATTTAATAAAGTGTACGTTCCTACAGAATACAAGATTGGAAAATCGTTAAATGTGTATGAATTTGTGTGTCGTTCGTTTGAATAAAATAGAAGATATCGATGTTAAAATAGAACATAATGATATTCTTAAAATAATTACCCTTTCATTGATTCTTTCCTTCCCTTTCTCTCTCTCTCTCTCTCTCTCTCTCTCTCTCTCTCTCTTTTACTTTTTCTTTTTTTTCTTTCAAATGTGCATATGTACATATACTTTTACAAATATGGAAGATCAAAAAATTGTTATATGTGTGGATCATTTGTATGATCAAAAAAAAAAAAAAAAAGAAAACGTAGACATTAAAATCCGTAGATAAAAAATAAAAAGAAAGAAAAAAAAACGAGATATACAATCCTCGAGAGGAATATTAATGAAAATTTTGAATGATAGAAAAAAATGATTAATTCGTTACTATAATAGAGACACTTATCTTTACTATCATATAATAATGGCACATAGTTTTTGAATTATCATCGTAAATGTAAATATTTATATATGAGCAAGACTCTCCTTTTTTTTTTTTTTTGTTTTTTTTTTTTTTTTTTTTAGATATTTCTTAGATACTATATAGGCTACATAGATATATCTATGTATTTTAGGATAAGTGGGATTTAAGAAAAAAGAGATACGGAATGAAAGATATCTCATCTTATTCTTTTGCGAAGAATACACAATATAAGTATGAAACGTCGTGTCATGATTCGGCCGCAATATAACACGAAGCTTTGCTGGTTTATCCGTTGCTCTACAACAAACGGTAAGCTTTATATACGAACAAACCGCCGACGTCTTTTGAGTTTGCTCTCTCTCTCTCTCTCTCTCTCTCTTTCTTTCTCTTTCTTGCTTGCCTCTTCTCCTAATAGTAACAGTAGGTAGATAGTAAATAGCTACTCGGCGTTGCTCGACCTCCTAGTTGCTAAGAAGAGAAATCATTTCTCTTTGTCTTTTGAACGTTTCAAACCGTGCAATTTGCAAAAGCTCCTCTATGTAATACGAAGTGAATCCAAGCACGTTTATTCAACCACCAACAGAGGAATAAACTTTACTAATATCTTCGATAAAGTTATGAAGTGCAATGTCAGGATTCTTAGATAGTATATCGCTATATATTCTTTCCAAAACTATATATACTATATTACGGACAATTGTCCGAGGATGGAGTCGAGTTTGTTGAATGAAAATAAACGATTACATAAGTTTTGAAATGATTACATAAGATGACGAATCGATGAGATTTTCATTCTTTTTTTTTTTATTTCTTTTTTTTTTTTTGTTAAATTATTATTTTGTATAAATATAAAAAAAAAATCAATAGAAAAAAAAATGTTACAATAGTCACTATTAATAGGATACATGGGTGATGTGTAATCTATTAGAGAAAAAAAAATGCATAAATTTAATATCTCGTAATATATATATATATTTTTTCTTACATTCACTTCAAAATACCGTGGACGATTTATCTATAAAAATTATATCAACGTGAAACTTATATCATCATCATAATAAACCGAATTGTTTCATAAAGTACGATCGTGGCTAAGTCCAATACCAATATATATATATATATATATATATATGCACATAAATATCGAAAATGATATTGTTAACGTTTCGAGAACTTCGTGTCGTGGAAAAAAAAACAATAAATAACATGAATGTTTAGTTCTACTGATAGTTACTCTTCGTCTAGGAAAATGTCTATCTATCGATTTAAATGAATCCTACGATCCCATAGGTCCGGATTCGTAGGAAGGAAGACCTCGAGAAATTGGTCCAATTAAACGGCGGTATAATTGACAGTGACTCGATTACACGGCTCGGCGTTGACGGTGAGGATGGAATAGCGAGGTTGAGAAGAGGACAGTAAGGGGTAGATATAGGTGGGGATTGAAACTGGGAGAGCTAGAAAGGGGTGTCACTGAAAGTGGGTGGTTATGAAGTCCTCCTCGAGGAAATAGGAACTCAGTCGTCTTCACCGCGGCGTGTAACGAGATATCTACGAGGTGGTAGCTTGTGGTTCTCATCGAATTAATACATCTCTCTCTCTCTCTCTCTCTCTTCCTTTAACTCAGCATTTCCTCCTTTCGATTTACACACGAAGGATTTTCAACGTTGCGTTGCAACCAATACGAATAGAAAGCATTGAGACAATGTTATTATCTCTCTATCTCATATATACACACACATTTTCTCTTTCACATGCTCATATACATATATATATATATATATATATATATATATATATATATATATATATATATATATATATACTCTCTTTCTCTCTTCCTCTCTCTCCTCTTTTTCCTCTCTTTATATATATATATATATATACATTTCTCTTTATGTAGTTTAATAAATGCAACACATGATTCAAGTAAAATCTTAGCGTTGTAAGCGTGAAGGCTCGAAACGAGCTTCGTAAGTAGATGCATACATAGGTTAGTAGGTAGTAGATAGAATGTAGATAGATAGGAAGGAAGGAAGGGTGTAGGTAAAGAGAGTATTTCCGAGGGAACGTTTCGGCGTCGATGCTTGCTGAAGGATGCGTGCGGTCGAACGATCACGTTTTGCGGTTCTCGCTTCGTGTTATGTATGTACATCAATCTGCTATACTGCATATACATACATACATGTATGTACATACGTACATACGTTAGTATAATATATACATATATATATATATATATATATATATATATATATGCATTTGTATCTATGAATGTGTATATGTATGTATTATATATACCAAACTCTTCTGCTTAGGTACCTTGTTTCCCAGCATTTATTTCGGGCGACCGTTTGCCGCATCACGCCAAAGTTCATAATAATTGGGCGTACGCGTACACGATGAACATAGAATTACATAGAACAAATGTATTGCTTGGCATAAGAGTATATGCATGTATCTTTGTATTTATGTAATATGTATGCGTGTAATTACAACAACGAGGTCGGTGTCGCTCTTAACTACGATAAATTGTGACAACCGTTCTCGAATTAATTGTTCTACGAATGGAATTCTTTCATTTTTCTTTTTTTTTCTATTTTTTTCTTCTTTTTTTTTCTTTTTTTCTTTTTTTTTTCTACTGTTAATTACATACTACCACGGTTTCTTTTGAATTGTAACAATTAATCGTAGTATATGGGATATTGTTCGAATGTAAAGATGTTATTGATAAAATATAATAATAGTATATAATACTGTGTTCTAATTAATAACAATTGTTACAATAATTCGAGTCAAGTTCCCGATCGTATTTACCTTGGGGATTATTGAAATTATATTCCATTATCGCATTCATTCTTAGTCGACGTTCGTAAATTTAATGAAGCAACGATTTATAGGATTTAAATCTTACTCGTTCCGATGTGCACTACCGTTGTAAATCTTTAAACTCATCTACGATAATAAATCACACGGCTTATACCTCATACCTACGATTATATAAACTCCTCTACTGTATTTCGTGTATTTTCGAAATATGAACTAATACCAATCTCGTTGGTTATATTTCGTTGAGAAAACGCATTTTCGACGAATTAGACGAAATTCTGGCATAGCTATGATGCATTTTGCATCGTGATTAGATAGTACGATACCACAAACGTTTGCTTTATTATACTTATTCAGCATTCTCACGAAGATATTTCTATTCGAATAGATTCGAGCGATAATAAATGTGATTGGGCGGGGATGGGGTAGGGGAGGTGGGAGAAGAATGATGATGGGGGCGATAGGTCAAGAAAGAAGAAAATAAAAATAAAGAGACAGAGAGATAGAGAAAGTTAAAAACGAATTAGTTGGTTATTTCGTTAATTAGAGCCAGTTAGATCGATTTGCTCGTTAAGATGAGTGTATATACTTATACGTATATATATGTATCTAGCATCCTCTATTCGATTTCAAATTATCGAACGATCTTACGATAATAAGTGTGTTACGTTAATTAAAGTAGCAGAAGTATCCGATATAGATATATGTAGTAGGTATGTTTTACGATATTGTTCTGAAACTACAAGTTTCAGACTCATTAATGTTCCACATACTCATATGTATACATATGAGTATATATATACATATATACATATATACATATATATATATATATATATATATATATATATACTGTATATAGGATAAATATAATAGTAGCTGAAAGAGAAAGAGAGAGAGAGAAAGGGTGGGAAGGGGGGAGGAATCTAAAGTGGTGGAATGGAAAAGTAGGTCACTTTTCATCCTGACAGTAACTTTAACATGAAAATTCTTATATCTAAGTATGTACATCGTGATTCCTGTTAATCTTGAGCCCTTTCGTGGGATGTAAAGAAAGGAAACGGGGATGGACAAGGGAGGAGGAGAAAGAGGAGGAGGAATAGGACGGTGAACAATTCGAGATATCATACGTTGACATCATTGGTGAAACGTAGTAGGTGGAGAAGAGATGGTCGTAACACCGTGGACAACGTCAGCACCGTCGAGAATTCACTTTGTCCCTGGAACAAGATTAATGGATGTTGAAAGTCCGTGTTATCGTCGCGTGGCTGCTTTTATCTTACCGTGTAGTAAGACGAAGGAGAAAAAGAGAGAGATAGACAGAAAGAAAGAGAAAGAGAAAGAGAAAGAGAAAGAGAAAAAGAGAGAGAGAGAAAGAGAGAGAGAGAGAGAGAGAGACACAGAGAAGGATGTCAAACACAGGACACTTTTCTTTTCAACGAAAAAAAGTTCAAAAGTGTAAGGACGAGCTTACGATGGGTAGATACCAACCTACCTACCTATCTACCTACCTAACGAAAAGTCGAGAAAGAAAAGAACGAACGAAGAGATAGAGTGGGGATAGAGTTAGGTGGATGGGTGGGTGGGTGGGTAAGGAAGGAAGGGATAGAAGAACAAAAAAAAAAAGAATAGAAATGGAAGGTCTCGAGTATGGTAGAAGATATACCTATATGTATACGAGTCGATAAGTTCTTCAACGCCAACGTAGAAAGAACAGTCGTCGATTGTTCTTTATCAGGAAACACGGACGGGTGGTTACAACGAGAGAGAGAGAGAGAGAGAGAGAGAGAGAGAGAGAGAGAGAGAGAGAAGAGGGGCTTCCTCATACATCGTGACCGCGATGGGAGTAATGGAAGAGGATGAGTAGAGGTAGATAGAGGAAGGGGAAGAGGTTGTGGTGGAGGAAGCGAAGGAGGAGAGGGAACTAGAGAAAGAGAAGAAGGGAAAGGGATGGCGTTCGAAATGACACGAGGAAAGAGCCGATGAAAGGAACAAGCGAGACGACGAAAAAGCGAACCTCTGATAGGGGCGAGTCTACACGAATGAGAGAGAATATACATACATATATACATACATAGATACATACGTACATACATATATATGCATATATACATATATGTATGTATGTACGTTAGTACGTATGTCAGTACGTACTTTAGTACCTACATATATCCCCATATATACGTGTACAGGCTGCTCGCTCGGGAAATCGGCAGAACGGAGAAAAAGGTGCTCGAGCGTGAATTCTAGTTTGTACTATTCGCCAACCTCGAAAAGCTCGGGCTTACGAATAGAGAGAGAGAGAGAGAGAGAGATAGAGAGAGAGAGGTTTGGAGACGCGAAAGAAGAGGAAGGAAACGTCCGCAAATAATTGCTAACGTCATCCATCACAACCTCTCTTCTTTCTTTCCCTCTTGCTTCTTAATCTTCGCCGTTCGTCCCCTTCCACTTTTTATTCGAACTCTTTATTTCTTTTGCGGTAACATATAAGAAAGCTTCGAATTTATTCTCTTTCTTTTTCTATCTTCCGCTCTCTCTCAATCTCTTTCTATTCCCCTCTTCCAACAACTATCCCTCCTATCTTCTTTCTCTTTTTTTTTGTCTTGATTTAAAAAGAATAAGAATAAAGGGCAACGGTTGATTATTATTATCAATGTCCTCTGTGCGCGAATTCTTGGCTCGTATCGACGAAATATATATATATATATATATATATATATATATGCATGTAAGTAGAGTAATTAATTGAATCGTCCGAATTAGTAGGTCAAATCGTAGTGTTGTGCTATTCTCGTTTTCCGATATATGTACATACATACATGTATGTACATATTAATGTATGTATGTATGCATGTTTGTATTATGTATGTTTTATGTATATGCATGTATATATGTATGTATACACGCATACAATCTCGGTCGAAAGTTCGCGACGTTCTATAGTATAATACGTATGTATATATATAGATAAATACGTGTATCTTTATGAGAAGGTTAAACTTTATTTTACTATTAGAAGCTCGTAATTATTTTATTAAAAATATATTCCTGATAGGAAGAAGTATCGATGGATACGTTATTTTTGCAAATATTATTTTAACGTTGAAAATTAAAATTTAAATAATAAAATCGTGTAGATATCGATCGTTCTATCGAATATTCGAAGAATAATTGTATAACGTTTTTATTATAGACGTATTATTCATCTACGTATATGTCAACCATATCTATCTATCTATGTATATATGCATATATGTATGTATGTACGCACGGAGATACGATCTCGTGTACTTCCTATTTATTTTGTCGACAAACCGATATAATTTCCTCTTGAAGGCTCAGAACGTCCCGTGGAAACACGTCAATTCTCCGTAGAGACTCCGGATACTGTGAGCGCAGTTTAAATGGACTTTACATGCTCTCTGTAAAGCACCAAACGAGTATAGTTATAGTTTGCCTTCCCGGAGCTAACGGGAAAGTTAGGAGCATGGACTTTTTGGCCACGAGGAGTCTTCATTATAATCAAAAACCGTTTGTTTAATAGCTCTCTCTCTCTCTCTCTCTTTTTCTCTCTCTCTCTCTCTCTTTCTCTCTTTCTCTCTCTCTTTCTTTCTCTCTCTCTCTCTGTATCTCACTATCTATTCCAATCCTTTATACTCGTACATTTCGTTGCGTTTATTAACTAATTAATATCAAGGAGATTCCATTTTTAATCGGCTTAAATATCTGTGATACCTTTAACGTACCAAGGAACTTTTACCAAAAAAAAATAAAAAAAAAGGATTTTTTTTCTCACTATTACAATCTGACATTTAATATCTATTCGTACGATTACTCGTCGTTACGATGACATTTTCTTTTTTACATTGTACGATTAATTTCAGATACGTAAATTATTTTTGTTTTCTTCTTTTTTTTTTCTTTTCTTTTCTTTTATTTTTCTTTTTTTTTCCGGAGAAAGTTAGATTCACGTAAATATTCGACGAAAAAAAAAAAAAAAAAAAAAGAAAAGAAATCAAACACTATCGGGGTAAAATAGTGTAAGAAATTTTTGTCGCATAGATATGTTTGAAAGGTTGTCGAAGTGATAAGCCGAGACAAAGAAGAGGAAGAGATTGGTACGATCGTTGGATCATTGATATATGTAAAACGAAACAGGAAAAAGAACTCTACTATACGTATCATGGCATTAACGATCGATTCTGACTGTCGAACTTTTCCCGCTCTTCTCAGTATTGTACACAGATACGGGAGTAGATATGTACGTACGTACGTAGGTACGTAGGTACGTAGGTACGTATCGACATTGTTCACCGGGAATCTGATATTTTATTGACAATCCTCGTTCCTACATATTGGAGACGTATCGTTCGTTCAGGAGTACCATTGCAATCAGTCGTCTAGATCGATAAACGCGACAGGACTGGTGGATATAATAGGTAACGTTTGAATATTTTATTTGTTTATCTTCTTCTACGTCGTGCATCAAATGTCATGTCTGCGGTTCGTTCAAATTACTTAACTTACCCTGTCAAGTTAGACATTTAATCCTTAAGAGGCACTCATGGAAATCGTAGTACAAAGAAATATAAAGAAATGGTCGTTCAGAGGAACATTTTTTTCTTTTACTTTTTTTCGACGTTATTAATAAAAAAAAAAAAAAACAAAAAAAAAAAAAACAAAAAAAAATCGATATTATTGATCCTTGAAAATTTTTTCCAACGATAGCAAAACAAAGTTTCAACTTTGATAATCTTGAAGGTTTAACCTGCTAATTAAAATTGATGATGATGATGATGACGATGATGATGATGATGCTTTTGTTCCAATTACGAACGATCGATGCTTACAATTGGAGAACGCTAACACCAGTAATACGATTACGAGATATAATTCATTTCTTTTTTTTTTCTTTTGATTTTACTAATACGTTAAGTAAATAATTAAAGAAAAAGAAATATCAATATTGTCGATTATCAAGTTTTTCAACGATATTAAAGCAAAATTTGATTATCGACAGCCTTTAAAGTTTAATGCCGATCCAAACTGACGATGGATTCTTTTATTGCGATTATAGTTTACGATTGGAGAAACGATAATACCGTCAATACGATTATGAGAAATAATTTTTCTTTTTTTCTTGTGTGTGTGTTTTTTTTATCATTACGTTATATATATAATTGAAGGAGAAAAAAAATTCAATATAATCAATTATAAAATTTTTCGACGATAACGAAAGAGAAAATTTCGAAACCGCCATAGTTTTTAACAGTTTTAACCAACGATAATCCAAATTGATGATGATTCTTTTATTGCGATTACGAACGATCGAAGCTTACGCTTGGAGAACGCTAACACCAGCAGTACGATTACGAGAGATAATAAAAAGGATATAACACGACCTACATACACTTAGAACGATATTCGCTAATAACGAAGGTAACGCTTCGACGTTAAACTCCTGCCATTATGTTATTAAAAGCCTTTGTAACGTCGAATGCATTTCCTATCGCGTTATCGTTCCATTAACGTGCGCTCAATTTTTTTCGAAATGCTCGACGGAATAACGTAGTAGGTATACGTAACTCTCTCTCTCTCTCTCTCTCTCTCTTTCTCGCGAGTTGGATAGCC